>NC_134868.1:57830858-58090858 GCF_049852395.1 Peromyscus maniculatus bairdii
TGTCCTGGAACTCTCAGAGATCCTCCTGCCTCTGCCTCCCAAGTGCTGGGATTAAAGGTCTGCACCACCACCACCTGGCCTTGAATTTTTTTTTTTTTTTTTTTTTTGGTTTTTCGAGACAGGGTTTCTCTGTGTAGCTTTGAGCCTTTCCTGGAACTCGCCTTGGAGACCAGGCTGGCCTCGAACTCACAGAGATCCGCCTGCCTCTGCCTCCCGAGTGCTGGGATTAAAGGCGTGTGCCACCACCGCCCGGCTGAATATTCTTAAAACTTGCAACTCAACCTGATTTGCTTTGCTTCCCCACATGGTAGAATGTGAACATGCATAAGCATGTAAATGCACATATGTAAACATGTATGTGAATAATGTGTATAAGGATGAGCATATATGCATGAACATACATAAGTGTGTGTGAGCATGCATATGTGAACACGTGTTGGAAACACATAGGAGTGTGTGTGTGTGTGTGCATGTGAGAGTGTGCAGGTGTGAACCCTGCATATGTATGAGCATGTATGAGTTCATTGGTGAGTATGAGCATGTATAAGGGTACAAGCACATGGGTAAGTATGTATGTTAGCTTGTATATGTGTACATGTGCAACTGTGAGAACACACAAGTGTGTGTGTGCTCGTGCATGTGGGGGGGCATGTCTACAAAGAGCCTTGGTAGCCTTACTTGTACCTGGAGGTGGTCAGGGGAGCTGGTGTGGGGTGGGTGAGGCCGACTTCAGAATCCACAGAGCCTGTGGAGGAGTGCAGGATGGCTGACAGCATCTCCCACTGGGATCGGCTAGCGCCCCTGGGCCTTGAAGAATTCATGCTGGGCCGGGATGGGGAGGTGACTGCACCGTCTGCTCCCTCTTCCTCTCCACAGGCCGCTTCCAACAGCACATCCAGGACTCTCACCTTGGGGTAGAACTACACACTTCCACTCCTGTCACCCGGGCTACCTCTGTGGTCTCGCGGGCATCCCTGTGTGCCCTCCGTCTCTCTCATAGCCTGCCAGATCTGCTCTAATCACCCAAACTGTCCTCAGCAGAGTCCTAACCGGCTGGGACAAGCCAGAAGGGCAGGAGGACTCCGATAATCACAGGAGGGACAGCAGAAGGAGCGGAGCTATGTGATGACCGGAGGGGACAGCTGGGGGGTGAGGCTACATCTAAACACAGCATAGCACAGTACTGACCTAGAAACCCATGAACCGTCAGTATCTGGCGATCCCTGTTCCTCACCTCTACTTCCTGGCTCAGTCCTACATGCCTCGGTACCAAGAGATCTTCCTCCTCTGGTGACACCTAGGGGCTCCGTTTCAACTCTTCCCCGGTTCTACTCACCGTCAGCCCTACCCACCAGCTCTCGCCCACTCCTGACCAGGCCCTTGCCCTGGCCTCCAAACACAAAATGGATCAGTTTGGACCTGCCACCTCCCCGTGGATGTCTGAGTGAGTCTCAGATGAAACATCACCACTTCTCTAGCCCCTTCCCAAGGTCTGACAGACTGAAGACCAGCAGCCCTCTAGGAATCCTCCAGTCCCTCCGTCCCAGATTGGGAACTGCTGAGACATTCAGCCTATGCATGAACCAAACAGTGCTGGAGTTCTAGGCCTCTCTGATGGGAGACGGCCATTACTGGACTACCTAGAACATAGGGTGCAAACAATCTAAGAAAGCCTCCTTTTATATACATATTCATTCTGTGGGTTCTGCCCCTCGAGGTTATCTTGACTAATACAGCCACCAGACACAGAAGTGGCTGCAGCTACTTCTGCTTTCTTGGTTTCCAGAGCTGCCCCAGGGACCAGGTCTTGTAGGCAGATGACCTCCTTGGGGCCGATGACTAGACGGAATGACTAGAGCCTGGGGACCAGGCTCTGGGATACATTGAGCCTCAGCTGCAGAGGGTCTTCCTCCATAGACATGACCCCATGGAGCCTTTCCCAGGGATGGAGAGAAAGACTCACTGGGCCCTTTGAGCCCAGAATAGACAATGGCTAGTGACATTTTTAAAAGCGAAAAGTGACTATATTTTGTTTTCTTGAAACAGGTCTTACTGGTAGCTCATGCTGGACTTGAACTCGGGATCAAGTGTTGGGATTTCTATAGTGCTAAGTAGTCCATGGGAAGAGACCAGGCCCAGGATCTGTAACAGTGGACTCTGACCTGTGACTCCTCTCTTCCATGAAGCTCCACCCTGTCCCAGGTCCCCTGGTGTCTCAATCAAGCAATCACTAGCACAGAACCGGCTCTGGCTTCAGCAGCCCCTACCTGGGGATGCTGGTGAGATAGGTCATGACATTCTGGAACTCCTTGTCCGGGATCTCACTGAAGGCTGGGTAGTCGGGGAAGGTGATGACCGGACTTCCGTCCTGTCCCCGCCCACCTAGGGAGGAAAAAGGGCAGATATTCAGCAAAGCCTCAGTCTCGGAGCTGTCTCCAACAGAGCAAGAGAGGCTTTTCATGAACACTGGGTGTTTTAATTAACCCCCATCAAAGAAGCTTATCTTTATGTCAAATGGAGACCATCACAGAGAACCACCGCTGGACACATTGCAGAGATCAAGGGATCATGGGGAGTCCAGGCCCCAATGGATACATTTATATCGCACCCTCAAGAGCCATAGACAGCTAACAAAACACCAACCTCAGGCATGAAACTCCCTTTGGAGTTGCTGGTCAGGGCTGTCCGAGAGATTCTCAAAACATTATAACGTACGGCTGCTGCCTTTGGCTGCCCCCAGAGGTGGAAGGTAAGCCACCTTTTACTGGAAACACCATGCACTTCAGATACAGGAACCAGAGGACCTGAGCTGGGAGTGACGTGAAGCTTCCTTCCTGAGGACTAGCTTTCTCGGTATCAGAAGATAAAAATGTAAGTTTCTAAGGGAGGGTAGAGACCAACAGTCCCACCCAGACATGATGCCTATGAACCATAGCAAAGACCAACATGACCAAACACAAACCCAAGGGTGTAATAGCGGCATGCATGTCTGGGAAGCAACCAACAGCTCTCTACTAGGACTTAGGCTCACTCAACAAGAGGGAACCCATGCCTGGTCCTGGAAACCTCACCAACAACCTGGGGCTAGTGAAGTCATGGACCCTGGAGGAGAACTTACAACCACCACTTACTAAACAAGCATGCTTCCTCATTACATTCTAAATATTTATTCTTGTGCCCACAAATAAGTAGAGTTCTCACTCCTCATCAAAGAAACTTCTCTTTGCAGCAGACAGAGACCAATACAGAACACCACAATGGGTCAAAATGCAGAGAACAAGAGACAGTGTGGTGCCTGATCCTAGCTGCTGCATCTGCAACACAACTCCTGTGCAGAAGGCTGGCGGTGTGTGTGTGTGTGTGTGTGTGTGTGTGTGTGTGTGTGTGTGTGTGTGTCACTGTGGGAAAGGTGCAGAGAGACTGTAATAGAATAAAAACAAACAAAACCAAGAATTCCTCTGTGATACCATGTCTCTTACAAACGTCACAGAGGCTACATCCATGAAGTCTCATCATCAACTTGGCTGCCTAAGCAAGACCCAAACAATGATGACATCAGTGGACATACAAACACTAAGTGACCCGGAGCTCCCAGGCTGATGTTGGACAGTGGAGAGGTGAGCAGCCAGTGGGGATCTTAGGATCTTACCCTCACGTACCAGAGACCCCCACAGAGGGACATAGGGGCAGTTTGTATTTAAGGTTCAGGCCCATGACCCAAGGCTGGTGGGGCATCCATGTCTCTAAGACTGGAACCTTGTCAGGGTGGGGACAAGTGAGAAGAAGCTGAGGTGAGAATTGGGGCGGGGGAGGCAGACACTGCGGCATTTCATAAGCTTTTTCTGCAGCTTGCACTTCCAGGGTGAGTGTCACCCCTTCTACTGCCCTCTTAGGAGACCCGCTTTTTTCTCCCCCCTTGGGGAGACCCTTCCAAAGGGAAGCAGTGGCCTACCTCATTGGTAGAATATCTCAAGAGGTTCCACTTTCCTGCTCACCTCATATGGCTAGACTCCTCCTAAATCAGTGATATACACCCCACAAACTATATTTCAACTCCTCTCCTGTCCTACATCTCAGAGCTCCCTGGAATCTATGTGACTGGAACATGTTGTATCCTGACCACAGGCAGGAGAGCCAGAGAAGGCTCGGAGGGGTGGGACGCTCCTGGGGTCACAGATACGGACAGTTTCTCCTTACGTGGCTAAGTGGTGGGGGGTTCCAGGCTGACTAGTGGGGACACCCTGAGTTAACCTGGGGTCTGGAGGAAGGCTCACGTGTGGCCCTTTTTCAGAACTGGTCTTGTCAACAGACACGTCTAGGCTGGAGGGCAGCGTCCACCTGCTGAGGGTGCTCTCTCCATCGGCCCGTGAAACTTCAGCACCTGAGTGTTGTCACCAGGCTGGACGTGTACCAGCTGCTGCACAAGGTGGGACAGCCATGTCCCAAGGCCATTGCCCATGAAGCAGAGCTTGAGAAGAGGCAATGGCAGGGCCAAGGGAGGTGCCCAGTGAGATCCCACAGCCCTGATCATAGAAGGCACCAAGGTCAGTAGGACTGGCATCGACCCACTCATGGAAGGACCAAGTTCCAGGAATCCCAGGTCAGGAGCACCCGGCTCACCCGTCTCTAGATCCCGACAGCCGCTCAGTAGCCTGATAGCTATGACACATTTAAGTGTGTCTCTTAAGTCTTCCTGTGCTGGGATGTTCTGTGAGGCAGAAATAATCCCACTGTGGTACACAGAGGGAGGCCTTTGGGAAGTGATTAGGATTAGTCGTCAGGCCGGTGGCCCTTGATTGAGTCCTAGTGCTTTTATAAAGAGAGACTTGAGGACACAGACACACATAAACATGTTTGCACACACTCGTGTACCCTGCCTCTCACCACGCGATAACTTGCATGGCCTCGGGATCCTGCCAGTAAGATCACCCCAGATTCATCGATCAGCCTTGGACCTTCAAAGCTGTGAACTAAATAAAACTCCTTTCTTGATGACCCACCTGACCTGGAACACTGCGGTGTGGACAACAGGACCCAAATGAGTGTGCCGACATGGCCCTTCACAGAGAGCAAGGAAGGACCAATGAGTCTAGAGGGGGCAGAGACCCTGCAGACTGCCCCTTTTCCAACCCTAGCCAGGCCCTGGCTTCCGGCACTCACCAGACAGGTAGGCAAAGCGCTTCTTCAGCTGCTCCTGGATGTCAGCGGCACAGAGCGGGACGATGTCTTGGTGCATGATTTCATCTGCAGGAAGAGCAGACACACTGTCACTGGGAGGGAACCTGGCCTCTGGCTCACTGGGGCCCTGGGAACAGCCCTCGGGAGCCTCTGGAACAAGCTACAAACACCTCGGGAGCCGGGGTCACGTGGCTGGAAAAAGGCATTTCAGTTTTCAGTGATCAGAGCAAGTCTTTGTTTCTCAGTGCACCGATGCTGTGTGCTGAGAGATTCACCATCAATTTTTTACAATGTGTCTCAGAGCCAGAGAAGAAAAGAGGAAAGATGGGAAGAAGGGGAATATGGAGAGAGGGAGGAAGTACTGGAGGGAAGGAGAGAGAGAGAGAGAGAGAGAGAGAGAGAGAGAGAGAGAGAGAGAGAGAGAGAGAGAGAGAGAGAGAGAGAGGCGCTAAGGGAGGAGGGCAGGGCCTGAGTCACAAGTAAACAAAACGCCTTTCCCTTCCCTGCTCTGGCAGAGGTGCAGACACCTCAGGGCTCTCACCTGCCGCCTATAGATGACTGGCTGGCTAACAGGGACATCTGCCATCACCACAGACCTGCGGCCACTAACAAATCACCAGATGCTCAGGGCCCTGTGCCTGTCCTCGGTCCTACCATGCACCTGATGCCTCTGAGGACTGAGGCCTGGCTGCATGTGTCTCTGCCCTGGTGCTCACTGCCAGCCGCAGATTAACATGGGCACAGACAGGCAGCGCCCCAGCTCTCCCAAGACAGGAAGGACTGCCAGGACTCCCTGGGGGGAGCCACCCAACAGACCAAAGGTGGCGGTCCTTACCACAAGGCAGGGCAGTGCTGACAGTCCTGACCATTCAGAGCCTGTTAGACCCATGACTCACACTGATCCCTGGCAGGTGGCTTCGAAGATAACATCTACCCCTGAAGACCCAGATCACAAGAGGTCCGAGAGTGTGGGTAGCAGAGACACTGTAACCTGAAAGCTCACGTGGAAGCAGCGGATATTAACTGCACAACCTTGAGCTTAAATCCTGCTCTTTGCTGGTGCTACAAATGCCTGCTGGTGTTACAAATGCCTGCTGGAAAGCTTGTGACACTCAGCACACTGGGGCTCCACATGGGGTCCACACCGGGGCTCCACACAGGGGTTCCACACCAGGGCTCCACACAGGGGCTCCACACAGGGCTCCACACAAGAGATCCACACAGGGGTTCCACACAAGAGATCCACACCGGGGCTCCACACAGGGGTTCCACACAAGGGATCCACACAGGGGCTCCACACAAGGGATCCACACAGGGGTTCCACACAAGAGATCCACACCGGGGCTCCACATAGGGTCCACACCGGGGTCCACACAGGGGCTCCACACAAGGGATCCACACAGGGGCTCCACACAGGGGCTCCACACAAGGGATCCACACAGGGGCTCCACACAGGGCTTCCACACAAGGGATCCACACCGGGGTTCCACACAAGGGATCCACACAGGGGCTCCACACAGAGGCTCCACACAAGGGATCCACACAGGGGTTCCACACAAGAGATCCACACCGGGGCTCCACATAGGGTCCACACCGGGGTCCACACAGGGGCTCCACACAAGGGATCCACACAGGGGTTCCACACAGGGGCTCCACACAAGGGATCCACACAGGGGCTCCACACAGGGCTTCCACACAAGGGATCCACACCGGGGTTCCACACAAGGGATCCACACCGGGGCTCCACATGGGGTCCACACTGGGGCTCCACACAGGGCTTCCACACAAGAGATCCACACAGGGGTTCCACACCATCATGGGGCCAAGAGGCAGCAGGGAGATGCCATGTTCGTCAGAGCCTTGGGGAGTGGAGCCGTGTCACACAAGGAGAGGGCAAGGAACAATTGCTTCCGTCCGTCACACTGCAGACACCGGCTGGCCTCACGTGTGAGCCCAACACACAGAAGCCAACATCGTTCAGACTTCTTGGCAACGGTAGTTCGTTTGTGGGGCGTGCAGGCCAGAAAGGGTCACCCACCAAGACGTGTATCTTTAAATTCTGCAGAAGCGATTTAGGGCTCATATACATGTCGCCTTGTGTGGGACACTCATGAGGGGTGGCTCATCCTGTGGCCTGCCTCGGGTGACGATGTGAGAGGATTCCTTCTCTCGGCAGCATTAACTCTAGGAGCAGGGAGGAGGCGTAGGAGGCCTGTTCGCAAACCCCATCCTGATTTAACGAGGAACAGTCACGGGCCCGAGAGTCGTCCTGAACTTCTGAGAAATGTGGGGTCTACCAGGAAGTTTGTGGGCGACACCTTAGGCTGGCAGTTTCTCCACAGTCGAGGATGGTGCATACAATGGTCCTCCAAAGCCAGTGAGGAACTGAGCCCTGAGCAGGTCACAGCTCCCTGGGACCTTGCCATGGCCCTGGGGACCTCTACCATAGGACCACAGATCTGGGCCCTTAAACTTCCAGGCTGCACCTAGTCCCAAGGAAAGAAAATCCCAGCACTGTGGCCCTTGATGGAGGTATTCCTACAGAATCCTCCAACTAGAGTCCATGAGTTTGTAAATGACATTGTCCCCCCCCCCATGGGAGACACATTCCCAGATGGGTAGGCTCCAAAGGTCGTGAGCCCAGCCTACCTCACAGGCTCTGTCCCATGCTTTGACCTCCTGATAGAGCTATTTCCATGGACAGGGGCAGGTTTACACACGGCTGAGTTCCACTTGGGGTCACCCAGGGGCCTCCTGGCTCACCTCTTCCCAGGAACTGGCCTCAGTGTATTCCTGAGTTCCTCAGACAGGAGAGGCACGTCCAGTCTGGGTCTCAGCACAGCTACCCCGAGAGGTGCCCATTCTGCGGGCGGTCTGACTACCATGGCGCCTTCCTGAGCAGGACCTCAGCCCTCAGCCCGTGAGCTGCCGCATGTCCCCGTGGGGCCCATAGCTGAGGAGACCTGGCTTCATCCTCCCTCGACGCCACACAACAGTGGGGCTGGTTTGCTCAGTGATTGCCTTGAAAACAAGGATCCGGGCTGAATACCCAGGAGCCCTGTGAAAAAAGCCAGGCGCGTTGATGTGGCCGTGGACCCCCGGCGCTGGGTCACGCAGGGACAGGCAGGCAGGTCCTGGGACTAGTGACCAGCCAATGTAGCCTACTCCGGCAAGCCCCAGGCTAATGAGAGCTGGTCTCAGAATAAACAATAACAACAACAACAAAAGGGAATCTGAGGAACCGCAGCTGAGGCCCACTGGGTCCCACAGGCACATGCACAGAGGGGCACATGCCCTCTCACATACACGCACACACATCCAAACACGCGCACGAGACATAATATTACATGATCTAAATATTGTGTGCGTGGTGCACGACCTCCAGCCAGTCCATGAGGACACGACAGGTGGCCACAGGCGCTGTACAGCCAACACTGGAGTTTGGTCTTTTCCGTCCCAGGCTCTAGAGCTCAGCAGGCTGCTGACATGTCCCCCTGTATTATAATTTTTATTCTTTCTGATGTTTCTGCAACCGGAGAAAGAGGGGTGAGCCCGTGCCTTGAGAGGCACGCTTTCTCAGTCTCCTCAGCCAGTCCGGTCTGTAGACTAGAGGTCCAAGCATAGGGAATTGTACTGCTGGGACTGACCAGCAGGGGGCAGAGTCCCAGAAGGTGACTTGGGCAGGAAACAGGTCACCCCCCCTCCCTAGGTGGTCAAAGGCCAGGGCAGGCCAGCTTTCACAGAGCTCCTCTGTGCGAGCACAAGGAGGTACAGACAACACCCCACATCGAGGGACCCCGGCCATGACCCGGCCAGAGTCGGAGAGGCAGTTAGAGGACTTCAGGACACAAGGACAGTGGACAGACAGCCGAGTCCAAACCCTCCCCAGCCTCACGGCACTGCTCTCCCCTTGGTTCCCACGTCAGGACGCAGGAAGTAAGGAAAGAAGGCAGGTAGGTGTCCCAGCCCTTGAAGTGCAACCTGGGTGGGGTGCCCTGGTACGGCCTTTCTAGGGGTGAAGGGGCCATCACCCCACGCAAGATGAGGGAAGATTATCATCTCAGTCCAGCTCAGTTTGAACTGAGGTCCGATGGGCCTTCAACTGCTGAGTTGTATCCACACAAAGCGGCTACCAGATCCTGGACTCTTTGGGTATCTGAGTCCAAACAGGAGGAAGTCGTTCTTTTTGGGTATCTGGTCTACACAGGAAGGGCTATACTTTTTGGGTATCTGAGTCCACAGAGGAGGGGCTGTTCTTTTTGGGTATCCGAGTCCACACGGGGGGGGGGGGGCATCCTTTGGTCTCTAGATCTTTCTACAGAATTAGTCGACTGCAGTGAAAGCCCTCACAAATCGACTCAAGGTGTCACTTCTCACTCCAGGTGGCAGACACCTACACAGCATCTCACGCGCTCCGGCCTACCTGAGGGGCATTCTGAGCCCTGGCTCTGCTACCCAAGGCCAGAGAAAGGGACAGTAACCCACCTTAGGGCGGGGTGGGTTAGAGACCCGGGGTGGGGGGTGGGGTGCGGCACCCTGTGTAGGGAGGAGGCGGCTGTGAGTAGGAGCTGAGGGTCTGGATGAGAGAGCTGGTCCCTGCTTCGTTGATGACTCTGACTGGGGCCCTGGCTTCCTTAAGGGGACAAAGCAGAAGGGTTCCCTGTGCTGGCTGCAGGGGAGAGCGCGCCTTAGGGTCACGCAGTAAAGTCTGTTATTTGCTAATTATCTCCTTTTATTTATAGCCAACAAAAAGCCCATCCCCAAGGGCTTTTGCTCACTGCCAAACATAATGCTTCCTTTCAAAGTCCAAGGTGGAAGGTCAAACGCGATTACGTCACCAGTCATCCGGGTGGGAGGTCAGCCGCATCAAGCCCCCCCGGAGAGCCTCCAACCCCAGACATGGTCATATTCACGGCAAGGGGACACGGGGAAGGCGGCTGGGCAGAATAAAACTTAAATTCTGCACAGCGATGCTTGAAGTGATGGGCTTCACACCGGTGCCTCCACAGGACAGCAGGTCTGCGCAGACGTCACCATTCCAGCAGGCCAGTGCTGCAGTCACTTGCTGGGACAGAGGGCGGACCTGTGGCCTGTGCTAAGAGCTGCTGGCCGGAACTGGCAGAATTCTTACATTTTCAAATCCCAGTTTTGTTGTTGTTGATGTTTATCGGTCATTTTGTTCATTTTAAAATATTTACATCATACACACACACACACACACACACACACACACACACACACACACACACACCACTAACCATCCTTACCCCCCCTGAGCTTAGAAATCAAGTTCTTGAAAGCTTTAGAACTGAGGCCCATAATAAAGACCGAATGTAAGGCAGTAGTAGGTTTGCCAACTCAGAATTACAGAGAGCCAGGCCAGCAAGAGCTAGAAACCACCCATGCCCACATGCCACCGGGCATCTGACAACTGTGTGGGTAACACAGTTACAGGCTGGCACAGGGGATTACAGCACCCAGGGTGTTGTCCCCAGCTCTGCCTCCCCCAGGCGTCTTCAACGCCAGCCCACAGTTTTCAATTCAGTGTGTGGGAACCGACGTGGACACTCATCAGTGCGAGGTGGGGAATCCACTCACACACGGGGCACAAGAACACATGGGGCATCTCCCGCGTTGTTCACCCCACACCAGGCGTGGCCCTGGGGCGGAAGGTCAGGGGTTAAACTCTCACCTTCCCAAGGGCTGGAGTGTTGTACAGGCAAACACCTGCCCCAGCAAGCAAGCATTCACACCCTGGAGTGTGGGTGTCACTATGCACGGGGTTTCCAAGCTCGCAACCACTCCTTAAAGGAACACTGCACTCAGGAAGTTTGCTGTGCCCTCTGCCTGGCTCCCACAGGAGATGCTGTTCACTCTCACGTAGGCTCCCACAACTGGATGCAGCTGGCAGGCATGACTGGCAGCCCCCCTCGCTACACTTGACCTCTGCTGCCACCCATCCCGTGTCCAGCTCCCGCTGTGGCATCTCTAGGGTCAGGTTCATAGAATGTCACCTCTGCCTGTCCCACAGAACTCTCTGCCACGCTCAGGAAAGATAAACATCACATGCAGAACCATCCCACCCTGGAGAAGCCTGAGACGTCCTTGGGCGCCCATATTTCTTTCTCATCCTCAGCTCTCTGGCCTCAGATGTGGGAGAGCCACCTAAAGTATCACAGGGTTGGGGGGGAGGGGGCAGTGCTGCTCAGGCCAGCCCTCACGATCAGGAAGTAGTCAGCTCTTCTAGGAAACCCTGACACACCCACTAAGCTGCCACCAGGACAGTTTAGGGAAAAGCGCAAGTATGAAGCCCGCCCTTTCTCACATCTACCGGGAAAGCCATTGTTTACTGAAGTCTGCAGAAGCCTGTTCCCACAGTGAAAAACACAAGACAACTGTGGGGATCCTTGACCTTCGGCATCCCAAGCAACTGAATTATATTTCAATTGGTCCATACAGGAAACCGTTCATCGTCTGTTCATCGTAGTAGCAATAGCAACGTGTGCTTTCTGGTTGCTAATGAATTTAACCATCACGGGCACTTAGGAGGCAAGGTTACTCCTTGCATGAGTAAGACAGCTGGCCTAAAGTCACATGGTGATGCCTATGTGATTGCCGGGTCAATGTCAAGGAAGGACAGACAGGAGTTGGCTGGCTTGAGGCTCCAAGGGGAGGGCCCAGCTGTGGAGTTTAGAAGCAGAAAGGAGGGGTGTCATTTCTGACACAGAGAGGGCTGGATAAGTGGGCCTTGGAGGGGAGCTGCCCCTCCGTGCCTCCCCATGGCCCATTCAGGGGTAACATCCACAGATCGGCTCCCCCCAGCAGCTGATTCTCTCCTGAACCCTTCGTCTTTGAGTCAATGGACAGAGAAATGGCTTTAGCATTTGTAATCATCTACTCTGTGAGGTCTGTGTCTTAGATTGGCTCTTTACCACAGGCAGAAAGGAGAATGTCTAGTGACCAGGGCAGCTGTCTCCAAGCTGTGGACTGCAGTTGTAAAGATGAATAGGAATGGTGTGCAGGGTCGGGGTAGAGGGCCTGGGAGGAGGGCGTGGCAAGTGGGGCCTAGGGATATAGAGGATAGGATGTGGAGGATGGGGCCTGGGCCGTGGGCCTCCACCTCAGGTCATGGTTGCGGAAGCCGGGACAGCAGACAGGTGAGGGTGCAGCCGAAGTCTTTCAGCCCCAGGCAGACTCCACATTGTCCTCATACGGAACATGTGCGAAGGTTACGCCCAACATCCTCAGGAATCTCTTTATCAAGAGGTTGTGTTCCAGGCCAATTCTCACACTGGGGGCCCTGATTTCCTGAGACTGTCTGTAGAGACGGCTGCTGACCTGGCCAAGAGGAGCCAAGTATCCTGGGCATGAGTTACAGCTTGGCCGACAGGAGCTAAGTGACCTTGGCCACTGGTCCTAATGTTTCATCAAAGCAATAGAAGCCCTAGGACAATTGCTTGACTCTCAGGGGCAGCCTAAAAAAAAAAAAACCTTGGCACTTGTGTGGCCTCCCCCTTCAGGGTGACCTGCACATCTGGTGGTGGTGACCTGCACATCTGGTGGTGGTAGACATTTAACCATTCCTAACATGCTGGATGAACACTGGCCTCTTCCCTGGTCCATGTCCAGGGTAGTTGCCCAGGACCACCTAGCTCTCCAGCCAGCCACCCCACGTGTGCTGTGGGGGGATTGCTATCACTCTAGTACTGGAAAAAGAATCAGGTGATGAGCAAGGCCCATGGCCTGTGCCTCCCCAGGGTGGCTTGGCCACCTTCAGCCTCTGTAGGTCCTTCTAGAACCAATCACTCACAGACAGGCCCTGGATTTGGAACAGCTAGAGGAAGCCTAAGGCTGGGAGTCAGAGAAGCAGGGGGGATCAGGTCCTGTAACTGGATGCTGCCACCCCCCTCCGCCTGAGGCCACACCAACTGCCGCTCCAAGCTGTCACCAAGCCTCAAACACTGCACTTGTCAAATGTCCTGTGACACTTGTGATTGCCGTCACACTGTCTCGGCCCAGTTCTGAATGGTGTCCCACGGGAAATCAAAGCATTTACCAGCCAGTGGGCCCTTCCTGAGCGGGTGTGAGGACAGGAGCCACGGGCACTGAGTCCAGGCCCAGCGATCCTGATTCGGAGGATGGATGACCGCAAAGATGGGGGTGTACTGTCCCTGCTCCGATACAGGGTGGGAGCCACACAGCCAGCTGGGGCGGAGTACAGAATGTGGGCGTTTCCTTTACAGAGAGCATTTGCTGTGTGTGCCTGTGGGGGTGGGTGAGTGTGTCTGACCTCACAGAAAGCCCAACAACCCCACTGAAGTTGGGGAGGTGTTCGCTGAGCTAACCTTCAACAGGGCCAGGGAAGGAACTGGAAAGTCGGTCAGCATGGCTGACCCTCCCAGCCTGCCAGTGCTCATGCTTGGCTCCTGGCCTGTGGCCTCTGGGAAGATTCTTCTGATGCTCAGGCTGTAAAGTCTCTGAGGTGCCTTCCATCCCACCAAGCAGCAGAACGGTGCACTTTCCTGAACCTCTCCACAGCCTTCTACAGAGCACAAGCACTATGCAGAATTCTGTTACATTCTGATCCTCCTGGATGGCCCATGAACACCTCAAACCACCCCCACAGGCATGGTGGATGGTGTCACCAAGGCCCAGTGTCCCATGCAGTCATGGGCAGCAGCCACTCACTAGGTAGCATGCAATGGAGCAGCACCATTTGTGGGAGGTTTGGCATATGCCCATCCAGTAGAAGGAGGTCACTTCCATGCTCTTGGAAGACATCACATTTATTTTCACGGGACCAGCCCTACGTCAACCCACTGACCTCAGAGGCTTTCTCATCAGTGGGACGTGATGAGGCAGACACATGGAAATGATGTCTGGGGTCATCCTCAAAGGCTAGAAGTCAGAGGAAGTGTTCAAGGTTCTCCTGGGGAGAGAAATGAGTCTCGGGCATGTGAAGGCTTCTGCTGTGGACCTAGCATACTGATGCTCCCGGTCCTTCTGAGTACCAAGGGTTTGGTTTCTGTCACAGGAGCCTGCTAGCTGGGTGCTGGTAGCCTCTCCCAGCATCTGAGCATGTGTGGCCCACAGGTGGCTTCGAAGAGTCCCCCTTCTCCGCCATGCTGGAGGGAGGCAAGGCCACGTGCACTGCTCTAGAGAGCACGTCCAGTCAGTAAGGCTGGCACCACTGACATTTGCCTTTGGTTTGTTAAGAAACAACATTTCACTACAGCCAAGGGCTCTGCAGGGATCTGGGAAATCAAACTGTTTCTAAAGTGACGCCGAGGTCACTTGCCTTCCCTGTTCTTCTCTGGGCTTTGTGTGTCTATGCTCAGATACAGTGGGGCACTATATATACCACAGCCCAGCAGCCCCAGGGCCCAGCCAAGTTCCCTGGGTCATAAGTCAGGGTTATCAGAACAAGATGGAACCGAGGCCTCTTCACAATGGGTTTGCCTTTTTTTTTTTTTTTTTTTTTTTTTAAGTGAGTTAGTATTTTTAAACCTCTGGAAAATTTTTACTATAAATATTTGACATCAGGCGCTTTTTGCAATTCTCATTAAGTTTTAAGAGCATAAAGGGGTCTAACTCATGGTCTGAGAATCTGGACGTGCTGGCGGAGAAGTTGAGGTGCATGCACCCCACTGAAGCACAGGTCTGGGAGACACACGGCGTCTACCATGACGGGTCCTTGGAGAGTGCGGCATGACGCCCCAGCCTTGCCTCGCCTTTTCCTCACAGGGATGCTTCTCTGCCTGGCTCTGCCATCGCAGGCCACAGCCCACAGCTGTGGCCTGGTGGGAGGGGGCGGGTACCTGACCCACGCCCTCCCCAACCTCAGCTGCCTCCTCCACCTACATGGAGCTGCGTCTACCCTGAGGCCCTGGGTTCTGGGAAGGCCCTGGGCTCAGCTGCTCAGGATGGTCACTGAACAAAGGACAGTTGATCAGGGCGAGTGGACGAGAGTGAGCTGAGTGAGCTCCCTGACCAGAGTATTGCACAGGGTATAGACTCAAGGGTCTTTGCGTCTAAGATCCACCCTGAATTCCAGAGTGGAGCCAGTCTGTTTCAGTCCACCTCCTTCCCTGCGGCCCCAAGTTCTTCTCCACGGCCTCTTAAAGTCCATGTGGCCCTGACAGCAGCTGAGGGCTCATTCTGGCCAGCCCCACCCTGCTGGAGGGGATGCCTCAGCTGCCATATCTCAGGACAGCTGGAGGCTAGGGAGCCGACTGGGCTCTGATGACCACGCCAACCTGACCTGGACTCACCGGAGGATGGGGGCTGAGGGACACCTGCTTCTGCTCACCTGTGTCAGGGGCCACCAAGGGCAGGCAGTGTGCAGACACAGTTAGTGGCCCGGGAAGCATAGTTGTACGACCACGAAATGGGGCCTCATCCCATTTCAGACACAGATGCTGAGCACAGGCCACGAACATCTCAAGACTGCCAGGGCAGCACCAGTGTCCAAACTCAGTCCCACTCCAGGACCTAGGCTGAACCATGGTGGGCTTACCAACATGGGTTGCAGAGGGAGCTGCTGGTATGCATGGCAGGAACATCCTGCGCCTGACCACCTGACTTCCTTAGGCTGACAGGTGAGTCTCTCCAGCAAGGGAGGGGACAGAGATGGGCTGGAGTAGAACTTGGGAAGCACAGGGATTCCAATGAATACAGAGGCCTGGCAGATGGTAGCCTCATAAGGGAGTGAGCAGCCTTTGACCCCACAACCCATGGATGCAGCTCTACTCCCTGGGCATCCTTCAGTTGGGATCTCCCGGTGACCTACAATGTCAAACCCAGCTTCACTGAGGTTCATGGGCAAATAGACACCATGTGTGGCTGAGGTGTACAACATGATGCATGCTCACACCATGAGATAATTTCTATGATCGCTCCATTACCTCAGCAGCATGTGTGGTCAGAAGGGTTCAGACTCACTCAGGAAAGAGCCACCGAGGTGGTACTAACTGGAGTTCCCATGCACGGCTTCAGTCAGGCCGTTCTGTGTAATTGGGACTTTGAACCCCCAACCTCAACAGTAACCAGCGCTCCTCAGCTCGCCCAGCATACCACCCAATGCTCTCACTGAGTTTTAAGAGTACAAACAGGCCTGACTCAGTGTCTAGGGGCCACTGTCTGGCTGTGATGATGGAGAAGTTGGGGGGAGGTTGCACCCCCACTGAGGCATGGGTCTAAAAGACACATGGGTCCGTGACAGATGGCCTTTCTCTCTCCTGCACGGGACCGCTCACCTGACAGGCTCTGCTCAGTCCGTCACACTGTGGAGAGGGGAGTTATGGGAGGAATCGGTCCTCTACTCCTCACTCTCCTTCTGGGAGGAGCAGCCTTTCAGGTCCCACACAGAATGAGCAAGGGCATACAGCAGCCTGTTGTGGAATACTACTTTAACTATGTAAAGATGTGTTATGTTTGTTTATGTTGAAGAATATTAACTATGTGTGTTGCTTTTATTTATGCTGCATTTTTTTTAGCTATGTAAAGATGTGTTGCATTTGTTTAGCTATGTAAAGATGTGTTGCATTTGTTTAACTATGTAAAGATGCGTTGCTGTTTCATCTTACCTGCCTAGGGCACCTGATTGGTTTAATAAAAAGCTAAACTGGCCAATAGCTAGGCAGAGGAGGGATCAGTGGGGCTGGCAGGCAGAGAGAATAAGGAGGAGGAGGACTCCAGGCTCAAGAGAGAACAAGGGAGAAAGAGAGGGAGATGCCTGGGGCTAGCCAGCTGCTAGCCAGCCAGACACAGAGAAAGCAGGAAAACAGGACATCCAGAAAGAAAGAAAGGTAAAAAGCCCTGAGGCAAAACACAGATGGAGAAAAACAGGTTAAAGTAAGTTAAAAGAGCTAATGGGACAAGCATAAGCTAAGGCCGAGCATTCATAACTAATAAGAAGTCTCTTCATAACTAATAAGAAGTCTCCGTGTCATGATTTAGGGGTTGGCGGTTCAAGAAAGCCTGCAGCATTTGGCGCCCACATGTGGGGCGCCAAAATTCTGTTTGATCTTTATCACAGTGGCTGCTCTTTAAACTACTAAGCCTGGCTGGAACTAGTAGCCTGGGGGGAAACTCTGTTCCCCCAGACAATGGCTGTGTTGCTGCTGCTAAAGGCAGCTTTAACTAAATCTCTGTTGTTCTAATCAAACTCGAGCTCAGAGAGTTGCAGTAGCAGCTGGCTAACTTTCTCTTTTTACTGGTGTCCCAGGAAGCCTCTCTGCTTCCATACCATCCCAACTAAAAAAAACCCACACAATGTTCCTCCCTGTTCCTACCTGTCAACTAGTTGCTAACCCCGCCTCTCTGGGCCCAGGTTAATTTTATTTAATTAACACAAATGCAACATAAACAAATGCAGTACATCTTTGATCAAACAAATATTCCTCCACAGCAGCCAGCTCTCTGCCTGGCTTACTTCCCTTTTCACAGGGCTCTCTGGCTTATCTGGGCTGCTGAAATGACAGGATATCTTTTTATGGCCAGGTTGTATCCCACTGCGTCTATGGACCACATTCTTCGTGTCCATCACCCACTGATGACACCAAGGCAGATCCGCCTTGGCTGCTGTGACATCTCGGTGAGCTGGGATGCAGGTGTAAACCTGCGAGAGGCACAGCTGGATCGTATTGTAGCTCTATTTTTAGTGCGCTTTCCACGAGGCTCATACTACTCTGCGTTCCCACCAGCAGTGAAGCCTCCCCTTTCCTCCACAAATCCTCTGTGATGGCCTAGAAAGGGATAACCACCACCACGGAGGCCGGGAAGCACCTGCTGATGATGTTCATTGTTTGACTGTGGCACCTTGGGTATCATCACTGCTGCGCCACAACGACCCAGAAGCTCCAGACACAGTGTGGGGGACACTGAACCAGCCTGCAGGAGAGAGGGACGCACTCTGGGCACTAGCCTCGCCCACCACACACTTCTGAGCTAAGACACCGGGCAGTCTGTGTTTCCTTTCTGGCCTCCCGATACGAGGCCAGAATTCTCCCCTCGTGGTCTGGAGGCTGCTGTCTGGTGAGCACAGCCTGTGGGCACTGCTAACATTGCGGACAGCAATACCTCGCTCTATGAAGACATTGCCAGATACACAGTACCCAGCACCTTACCCTTGGCCCACTGCGGCGACAAGGGTCAAGGCTAAAAACACCGGCGTGGTAGCTGCCATTGTGATCAGAGGCTCCTTGGAGGTAGGATGTGGGCCACAGAGTGGGCGGGTGCACAGGAGGCTGAGGAGACGGGATCACCTAGGCTATGCCCTTGACCAAGGTCACCACGAGGCAGTGACACTTGTACTCTCCCAGCCTCTCCTTGGACTTTCCCTCCAGGATGCCAGGGATGAAGCAGAGCCCGGGCAGTGACAGTATTAGAAGGCCGATTCTTGCTGGTTCTTGGGGTCACTCTGACCTTTCCTCTTCATCCCTGATAAGAGAGCCCAGAGGGACCGGTGGTGGGTCTGCTGGCATCAGACACAGAACCAGTCGCCATCAGGGGGTATGCCCATCCTCTGAATGCCTCCTGCCATATTGTCAACGCTCCAGAGCCAAACCCACAAACCAGGCCTAAGAGGTGCCTTCAAGATGGTTCCCACCCAAAGAAGGGCAGAGCTGCTTACTACTAGAGGGAGACTCCAGCCCCGCTTCCTGTCCCTGCATTCTGCCCATCCTGGGGACCTGGGGACCTCAGTGAGCAACAGAAAAACTAGCTTCCAGGTGCTGTGTTTCCAAACACTCAAGTCCAAGAGTCACGGCCATCTGGCCATGCTTACTTCTGGACTCAGGACAGGAAGGGAAGTCTTAGAAGTCTCGGACAGGAAGTCTTGGAACATATCTCTGAAGGAGCAACCAGACTGGACCTGGCATGGTGAGGAGTAGCATGTGAAGAGTGGTGGGGGCAGATCTTTAGCACGTCAGAGCCTGGCCAGGAGTCCACCTGGCACCTCAGTGCCTAACTATGCCCTGTTAGCCACACAGTGGGTTTTTGGTGCTGATGCAGGTGGGATGAGCCCAGCCTAGCCCAAGGCTGAGGCTGAGTGATGGGCAAAGAGTCCCACGTCGCATGCCCCTGCTCCCCAGGCAGAGAGCTATGTTTTGTTCCCATGGACACTGGGCTCCCCATGGCCTGGTGCTAAGAGCCTCCCAGGATGGGATGGATCCTGTGCCCCTCCCCTAAATGCGCAGAGGGACTTTTTATCTCCCATTAAGAACTAAGGCTTCTACAAATCTAAAAACAAACAATTATGTCAACCTTCACCAGAGACAGCAAACAAGGCAGCACACTGAGGAGGCTGACCTCACCAAGGCAAGGGACAAGAGCTGGCCCTGCAGCAGACCGCGGGCACAGGATGGCAGAGGGGACAGGGGGTGACCGGTGGGGACTCAGAGACAATGATCAAAGTCAGTGTAGTCAGTCAGAACCACCAGAGTGTGGCAGAGACACCGAGACAGACAGACAGACTGAGAGTGACAGAGAGGTGTGGGACTGTGGGACTGGTGGGGGTCTCACACACACCCTCGGGTCCCATGGCTCACAGACAGGCCTGGGCTGAGCATGTGTGCTCAAACGTGACATACCCATTCTCCACCAGCCATGATAACCTTAAGGTCTCCCACCCTGGCTCAGGGACAGGGTTCCAGGCCCACCTGTCCCCATTGAGTGCACGGGCACTAATGAACACTGGATGTCCCAGAAAATGGCTTCTGGGTGCCCACAGGGGAGTGTCCACTTAGAGAAACGGCCTACAGTTACAGAAGGCCGCTGTTGCATCCATCACGCGCACTAACTGTTTATTTGGAAATCTGACAAATGGTCCCTGGAAGCCAAAGCAGAGACCCTTACCCTAGCCTTACCAAACTCCCCCAGGAAAGAAAGACCTCTGAGTGATATCTTAAAAATACAGCACACTATAGGAGTGCACCAAGATTGAAGGTGCGGTTGTAAGGACTCAGAACTCCACCTGACTAAGAAACAAGCAGATATCAGCTGTGATTCCGCGGGGCGCCTTGCCTCTGACGTGCTGGGGACCCTCTATGACCGCTCACTGTCCCCGGGGGCTTCACTGGGAAATCGGACACTCCGTATTTATTCGTTGTCACAGAGCTGAGGACTGACTCATTAAAATTCGCAAAAATCCTTTTATGGGTCATTCATCAGTGCTTGGCAGAAATACCAGCAGGAAATGTAATTGTGACAAAATACTTCAAAAGAGGTGCCCTTCCTCTCAGAAATAATGGAGGCGCTCCAAGCCGCTTCCTCTCTGCCAGGCCCCTCTTTCTCTTCTTTTCCTGGGATGACTCTGCCCCCTTCCCTGTTCTTTTAGTGCCAAAGCCCAGCACCAGGGCACCGGCACCACCTCATGGCACCTGTCCTCCCAACAGAGGCAGAACCAGGTCGTAATGAGACTACGAAGCCCCCAGGAAACATCCAGTCCACTGCCGAGAGGCCATGGCCATCTAGCCCTGTATCCTTGCTGTCCCCTAGGTTCTGCCATCAGATGGGCAGCTATGGGGATAATACTTGCCAGGTATTCCTGCTAGGAGGAAAGCAAAGCCATGCCACTGGCTATGGAGGTGGCTTTCGCTCGCCAGCCAGCCGGCATGTCCATGGAAAACCCCCGGAACAAAGGGGATCATTCGTTTCCAGCCTTCCAAGAAGGTGTGCAGACACCCTTCATCTGGAAGCAGATGTGACTGCCGCTGTCCTCAAGGGACGCTCAGGCCGGGTCCGAGGGGTACTGCCCAGACCACAAGGGCAAGGCATCACGCCCCCCACCCCCACCCCCCGCCCCGCCCCTGCGGGAAAGGGTGGTTTTTCTCCATAACCTAGCCAGCCCATGCCCCACCCCCATCTGCACCCTGCCGTGTGAGCCAACAATAGGACCCCAGCACCAGAACAACCCCACCTGTCCCCCACTCAATTATCCTACACAGACTCCCTCCACCACCACCCCCTGCCTCCTACGACACATCCACAGCCAACTCGCTCATTCCGGGGGAAACGGGGACGGGGACGCAGCAGGGACGGGGACGCAGCGGGGACAGACGCACCTGCACTTGTCTTCAGCAGGAGCCACAGGGCTGTGACGTCCTGGGACAGCAGGGAGATGAGGCTCAAAGTCATGCTGTCGCCCTCACCACCGGTCAGGAGTCGGCGGCGGCGACCTGTTTGCTGGCAAGCCGGCCCGGAGTGCACAAAGGAAGCCGGCGGCGGCGGAGCTCCATCTTGGGCTGCCGAGCGGGGATGCTACGCCTCCCCGGGTTTGCTGCGCAGTGCTGGCCTCTGAGTGCCGCGGGCTGCCGCGGCTGCTCCTGCTCCTCGAAGGGTCTCAGATTCATTCGCTGTCCTGATTAAGGAGCTAGAATCGGCTCACTTATCCTGCTGCGGATGATTAACCGTTGAGAGCCTGGCAGCAGCTGAGCCCCGCTGCCGGCAGAGCCAGGCGGCTTGTTGTTTGTCTGGACCCTCCCTGCAGGGGCCCTGCCTCCGTCAGGTTCCATCCACAGGGACAGTCGGGCACAGGGACCTAAGCTATAGAGGCCCCAGCTCAGCCAGGTCCTATCCACCCACACAGCCCTGGGAAGCAGGCCCTTAATCACTGGTGCTCCAAGTCTAGCCAGGTCCTGTCCATACAGACAACCCTTGGGTGCAAGGCACGCCCCCTACCCAGGTAGACTGTTCCTCTGGGGGTAACCCTCAGGCTCCTCCATTCTCCAGAGGGTGGGCAATGTCATGGTGGAGGGAAGGGCTCAGAAGTGGGGTCTCCCAGGCTCCAGGTTCAACTGCCGCTTGCTGGGAGGTTGGGCGTCATAGTTTACACCATCTGCAGCCTCGGTTTCCCAGTGCTAAAACTGGTGAGAGAATGAGAAGGCTTTTGTGGTGCTTTGCGGGACTCCATCTTCCTGGACAGTAGTCATCACTCCGGTCCTGTGGCCGCTGCCACCAGGCAGTGATGAGCAAAGATGCTAAAACGTGCATCTCACACTTGCCCCTGAACCTGCTCCTCTGGACAGCAGCCATGTGATGGCCTCTCTGTCCCAAGTCCCCACCAGGGTCAGAAGTCCCTCAGCAGCTCTAGCTTCTTCATACCTCTCACCCTCGTTGTGGGGTTCCCAATGTTATTGATGCCTAATGAATCATTTTTTTCACCAGAGTCCTGTTGCCTTTGCGCTGGGACTCTGGTGCCTGGGCACATGCTCTGGGAGCTGCCCTGACAGGACCTGCGACTCCACAGGCACCTGAGGCTCCTGCCTGCTACCAGCAGAATAAAACCTATCTCAGGCCAACCCTGTCTGGACTCAGGCGGCCAGGCCATCATCAGAGGCTTGCAACCACAATGTAAATAGATGTGCCGAGCTCACAGTCTGGAATCCACCCTCATCCTTCCCCATGTCCTGACCCTGTTCTTGGAAGGTGTCAACTGCCAGGGGAATCCTCTTCAGTCAGTCTCCTCGTCTTTCTCAGCCTCTCTGACATCATCTATATTCTGATGGAACAACCCTCTCTTCATCAACCCACAGGGACGGGACAATTGCTGGAGCCACCAGAGCGGATCAAGGCATGATTCTTGGCACAGTGGGTAAACAACCACCTTTCCCATGTCCAACCTCCAGTTCCCCCAAACTCGAGGCAGACGAGAGCACATCCCACCCCGAGTACCTGCTTTGTGGAGATGTGTTCAAGACTGCCAAGATCCACTCCCACTGAGGCCACTGAAGGTCCATGGCCTCCCACTGTGCTGGAGCCCCAGGGCAGGGGAGGCACAGGGTGACTTCAGGTGCCCTCACTGCAGCAAACACATTTGGAGCAAAAGCAAAACTGTGTTCCGAGAAGCAAGCTGCTTACAGAGGGAGTTATTACTAAGTTCAGGGACAGGAGGAAGTCCAGGGCTGTCCTCTGCTGAGGACATGTGACAGGGAGGTACCTGGGGACAGAAGACTCATGGAGTTGGCCAGCTCCTTCTTCTTGCCTGCTCTTCTCTCCCAGGCTCTCTGTGTTCCCAGCCACATGCTTGTCAAGATGAAGTGTGCGCAAGGACCAGAGATCCGCGGGGCACACGGTGGGTCCTTATTGGTTGACCAAGTGAGTGATGTGTCGGAGGGGATGGAGGGCCCACCAAGGCCTACTGTGACGCAGATGGAGAGGGGCTGGCTGCTGTCCTGTGTCCAGGCTTCATGGTGTTCTTGTGGCCCTGGTCGATCACTTCATGATTTCTTTTTGGGAGAATGACTCCCTCGCGACACTGAAACCCTGTCACTTCTCAGAGATCCTTAGCATTCCAGCTTCCTGCAGAAGGTCTGGCCTGTGAACCACCAGGTCATCTGACTTGAGCAGTGCCCTCCCCTCCCTAAAACCCCACCCACACTTGCACTACGACATAAAAGTGACATCCCACAATGCTGAGGCCACCTTCCGGGTCTTTTTTTTTTTTCACCCCAGCCTGTAGCAGATTCATGGCCAAGCCCAAAGTCTGGGAAATATTGAAGTGAACTGAGACATTTAGCCCAGAACCCCAATGCAGGTGAACAGCCCAGACCAGCAGGGAGATCCTAACTCCATCCTGCATCTGTGCTAAAGCACAGCCCACAGCCATAGCAGGAGTCACAGAAACTAGTTATGCTTTTGTTGAATATGGTCTAAGAAGCCCACAGAGTCTAGGAAAGAGGCCACTGTGAAGAGGGGTGTGTGTGTTCCTTTATGGAGGTGCTCATGTACCTATGGCCATTCAGGCCCTAGGGACAAAACGGACTGAGATGGTCAAGTCTCAGCTCTACAGAAGGCAGATTCCCAGAGAAGGATGAAGCTCCTCTGAGCTCATCATTGTCTTCCCACAATAGCCCACATTTCCTGAACGCCGGGAGAAAACACTCTGAAAGCCCATTTCAAAGCCTGCATTTGTTCAGCTCCTACCCACACACTCCTCCTTCCCCAGGGTCACCTTTCCTGAGGGCAGCTCCCCTCCTGCCCTCTGAGCCCGCTCCTTGTGTGGATCCAAGAACTCCCTGTGCTTTTCTCCTGTGCTCCACTGTGTGTTAGCATGTCATGAGTGTGTGGAGTACATGTGTGAGCGACGGAGCCCCATGTGGCTAAGCTCTGTCCCCATCTTGCCACTGCTTAGGATCCTCTGTACCCAGAACACACTGTACGGCGGATAGGTATCAGACACTGACCAGGCCTTAGAGGGGGTGGGAGTAGGAAGCTCAGAGCCACTGTGCAGACATGTCTCTGGGAGCCTCCTCCACGCTTTCCTGTGGTCCTTAGAGGCCTGGGGATGACAGAATTCCCATGCAACTGTTGGCTAGGGCCTTCCCACGCTCTTCCACATAGTGCTTTGTGATAGGCTCTACAGCATCCTCCATCACGCCAGCAGGAAACCCTCTGGCTTTGCTCCCAAGCAATGATAAGTACTGTGGATAGAAAGTGCTCCTTAGCATGTGCGTGTTCAGGAACAGGCTCCATGCAGCTTTATTCAAGACTGGAGACAAGGGGCAAGGTCAGAGGGCAGAGAAGAATTTCAGGGCCAGACCCCAGGTCTGGGTGGCTGGGTAGCCTTATGATGCCCTGCAGGAAGAGAGACTGGAGTGTAGGGACAGCGTCTTACTTGTTGGTGGCTGCTTTCAGACTCAGGCGGACAGCTGAATCGTGAGGTCCCCCCGTGGAGGGTCACAGCCTGGGAAGCTGCTGATGTAAGAGTTACAGGGACTCAGGAGTGTACAGCTGAGCTATGACCAGGAGTCAGTGAGCCGCCGGCCCCTGGCAGATGGAGGAGTCTGCCACACTTCTCAAAGTCTAGGGTAGCCTGACAGCTGTCATTTCATGTCATTCTCCCCCATCAGATGCACCAAGGCCAGTGGTGTGAGCCTGGGGCCCACACTTGCCATCCAGCAGAGGCCCAGGGTTTTGCCATCAGGGCAGAAAACTCTGCAAGGGAGTTGTTTACTGAAGAGTCACACATCGTTCAGTGTGCTGGGTGAGGTGGTTCTGCTGACAGGCACTTTTCTACCTGTGATGTAAGGTGATTTGGGGGCTAATGGGTAGCTGAGCAGAAGAGCCCGGGAGTTGTATGTGCGGGACCCTGAGTTCCATTTCCAGCCACACACACACACACACTCACAGACGCGCGCGCGCGCACACACACACACACACAATCACACACACGCACAAGCACTCACACACATGCACAAGCACTCACACACACATGCACACACACTCACACACTCTTACACACATGCACACTTATACACATGCACACACACTCACACACTCTTACACACATGCACACTTATACACACATGCGTGTGCGCACACCACACACACGCACGCACACTCACACATACAACACACACATGCACGCACACTTATACACACATGCGTGCACACGCGCACACTCACATACACGCATGCACACACAAAGGTACTTTGACAGGGCTCTACCTGACAACGCAGTAGGGAAACAGTGTCAAGTCAAAGCGTGGGTCCTGCAGGGACGGGAAGAGTCAGGAAGAGGACCGCCTGCTACAGAGGACCCTGGCGGAGGGACAGCCGAGCCTCCGGGGGACGGAGATTCCAGCTTCCTGAGGCTCCGACTTCACTGTTCATCCCCAGTGGTTCTCACCCTTCCTAACGCTGCGACCCTTTAATACAGTTCCTCATGGTGTGGTGACCCCAACCCTAAGATTATTGTTGTTGCTGGGCAGTTAAGGGGCATGCCTTTAATCCTGGCACTCGGGAAGCAAGCAGTTCGAGGCCAGCCTGGTCTACAGAGCTAGTTCCAGGACAGCCAAAACTATACAAACCCTGTCTTGAAAAAGAAAAAAAAAAACCCTAAGAATTTAAAAAATTATTAGCCGGGCGGTGGTGGCACACACCTTTAATCCCAGCACTTGGGAGGCAGAGGCAGGTGGATCTCTGTGAGTTCGAGGCCAGCCTGGGCTACCAAGTGAGTTCCAAGAAAGGCGCAAAGCTACACAGAGAAACCCTGTTTCGAAAAACCAAAAAAAAAAAAAAATTATTATTGTTGCTACTTCATAACTATAATTTTGCTACTGTTATGAATCATGATGTAAATATCTGATAGGCAGGATATCTGATATGCAACCCCCAAAGGGGTCATGACCCACAGGTTGAGAACCCCTGAGTTAAAGTTTGGACTGTGATTGTTGGCTCTGAATTCACCTCTTCACTGAGGAGAACTCCAGGCTCTGGCACAAGGGTGGTCCAGCCTGCCCCATGCAGGGATGGCTGATTTATGCGATGAAATGCAGCATTATCAACCAAATTTCAATATTTGGCACACAGTACTTAAATATCCTATTTAAAAATATTTATTTTACTTTCAGTTATGTGCACTTGAGTGCAGGGACCTGAGGAGCCTAGAGGTGTTGTATCCCTCACAGCTGGAGTTCCAGGTGGTTGTTAGCCACCCACTGTGGGCTGCTGAACACTGAACTTGAGTCCTTTGTGAGAGCAGTATTTGATCTCAGCTGTTGACCCATCTTCCAGCCCAGAAGTATGATATTTTAAACATACACTTTAAATGGCTGACGTGGATTGGTCCAGCCCAAAAGAACTATAGCCTGGGACATGTGTGGCCAATGACATGGGCTCCTGCCACCAAGTTTCACCTGCCCTCCAGGTGAGTCCAGAGGGCCATGTCTCCCCACGGACGACTGAGCTGGTTACAGGTAACATCTGCTCTGTCCTGCCAAAGACTCTTCCTGCCTTGGTAGCAGAGCAGCCCTTCCCTAAGGTCATCAGGGTCCCACATCCTCTAGACACTGTACACACACCAGGGAAAAACATTCTAATGCATTGAAGTCCGAGCTCTAGGAGGAAAGCGGCCCTTTGTGACCCTTGTTGGAAGGAGCTGGAAACCCCAGAAGACCAGCTTTTCATTCAGTGGGACTGTGCAAGGAAACTACATCATTGTCAGAGACACCAAATGTATCCAAGGAAAAGCCAGCCTCACCCCTGCATGGTGGCGCAGGCTGAGAACCATCAATACCACCAAGGCCAGGCCCAAAGCACACAGGCTCAGGCCCTCCTAGGGGTACATCTGTCTCCCCAGATCCCTTCTGTCCAATTCCAAACAAACGCTAGCTTAGAAAAATGTCCCAGCACAACCTCCAAGGCCAGGCCCGAGCCTCAGAACCCTCCTTCACAGGTCTGTTTCACCAGGGACCCCCACAGCCTGCCCTCCCTATCCATGGCTCTCCATACCGTCCCCACTTCTGAGTCTCTTGACCTTGGAATATAATCGTGACACTGGGTTTTATGTTTTACAGCATTTTTGTGTACCTCTTTCCAGTGTTTTTCATGGATTTAAACTTTTTCTTCCTACAGCGGTAGTGAGCTTTCATGTCTTTGGTTATAGGGATTAACAGTAGCCGAAGACAGAAATTCTGCTTCTGTTCACCTTTAATTAACCTTCACTTCTTATTTGTGTGTTTTACAGAGTCTGTGATGGTTAATATTGTCAACATGACAGGATCGAGACTCTCCAAGCCGCAAACCTCAGGACCCATTTGTGGGGGAGCTTCTAGATTGAGTTAATTGGTGTGGGGCAACCCACCTAAATGAGGTGGGCCGGGGTCTTGGGATGAATAAAGAGGAAGAAGCCAGCTGAACACCAGCATGCATCACTCTGTTCCCTGACTGCAGATACAAGTGACCAGCTGCCTCAAGATCCTGCTGCCAGGCTTTCCCTGCCATGACAGACTACCCCAGAGACAAAACAAACCCTCCCTTCCTTCAGCGGTTTTCCTCGGGTACTTCATTTCATCACAACAACATGGAAAGTAACTAACGCAGTATTGGTGAGTGTGGCGGTGGTATTTACATACAGCAGGGACGGAAGCCGGGAAAGGCCCCCGTACTGAGACTGAGCCTGGAAACACCCAGAACCTCGGAAAAACACAACGCCAGGCCCAGAACCAGTTTCCTGAAGGCTGCAGGGCAGACTCACCACTATTGCCAAGGCCACCTATGCTCATATTGATTAGCTAAACAGGAAGACCCAACATGGAAACCAGATACACAAGCCCCAGGGAAGCGATGGCTTTGGAAGATCCTTGCTTCCCCTGAGCTTGGAAGAGGCCTAAAAGCCAGGGTCCAGTGGGCTCAGGATGCTGGGCCACGTCCACACTCTGGGCTTCAGGAGTGGCAGCTTTGTTGGACAAGGGTGAGGTCACTGGCCCCGCACCAGTGGGCAGAGCGGCCACCCCTGGTGGACAGCTGCATCGCGCAAACCCCGGCAGTCCAGTGAGGCCGGCAGCTGTGGGCAGATACGCATCTCAGAAAGCAAACACAGGTGGGACCTAAGTCAAACAAAAGGCCACAGGAGCCGGGACACAGCGGGTGTGGCCATGCCTATCTTCCAGGATGCTCCTGGCACACCGGGCACTGTGGCCACAGGGACAACAGAGGAGGGGCAGGGTGATACCTCTCCTCAGGTGTCAGAAAGGACTCCTTGGACAGGGCTATCAGATTCTGTACCCCTAAACCTGTCTCCATCCCAAGTCTGGAAGTTGAAGCTCACCTGTAGTTAGGGGTGCCAGGATTCAGGGTGGTTCACGGAAGTCCCCTAAGCCCCCTAAGGGGCCAGGGGGTCTCAGTCTCAGGACCCCCCTGAGATTACTGATGGGTCAGTTCTGGAGTCCAGGTTGATGAGAAGTGGGGAGGTGATCTGCCTGGGTCCCCCCACCGAGAAGCTCAGGACGTGATGGATTCCATGGTCCTGCAGGGCTCACAGCGGCTGTGGCAGGGTGAATGGGGCAAGACACAGCCGCCCATCTGCTCACCTGCCCTGTGGGAGCGGCCCAGGCTGCAGGTCACGATCCAGCGAGGCCAGCGTCCTATGGCTGCCTGGATGTACCTGGGATGGTGAGAGCTGATCAGTCCCACCCAGCTGCCAGGGTGTGTCTCAGGTCTGTGCTGAAGTTTCGTGGGGGTGGCAGGAAGGAGGGCGAGGCCCAGGATTCCAGGCCTACGGAGCAGGGCTGTGCAGACAGAAACACAACCGCCCCGTGTTGAGCATTGTGGGCAGGTGGCTGGAAGCCCGGCTTCAGCGCTGCCTGAAGCTACTCAGATCTGCATCCATGGCGGTAAAGTGAGACGATGCAGGCAGCGGCAGGAGGCGGAGCACGGGCCGCTGCGTGCGCACGGAAAGCACTCATGATGTGTACAAGGGAAACCATGGAGCGGGTCCTGTCTGGCGCGGTCCCATTGCTCCGGCGCGGGGGAGGTGGGGGCAGGAGGGAGGGAGAAAGGGATAGCAGGATGGCTAGAGGGCACAGAGGAGGACGGTGGAGTGGAGGTGGGAGGGCGGGTGGGCAGGGATGTAAGAGACAGACATACTGGACAGGAAGGGGCAGGGGGCAGGAGGGAAGGGAGCAGGAAGATGGGAAGGCACTAGGGTAGGGATACAAGACGGAAGTGGCAGGGGGTGGGGTGGTGGGGGGTGAAGGGGTGGAGGGTGAAGGGGCGGGGGACGAAGAGGTGAAGGGGTGAGGGGGCGGGGGGGGGTGAAGGGGTGGGGTGACGAGGCAGGAGGCAGGAGTGTAAAGAACGCAGCAGATGATAACTGAACTAACAGAAGAGAGGAGGAGGCCAGAGGGTGGGGTGTGGGCGCAGGGGCCACTCCCTTGGCATCGGCAACCCTCGCAGCCAGCTGGAGAACGGCATATTTAAAAATTCCATTCTTAGCCGGGCGGTGGTGGCGCACGCCTTTAATCCCAGCACTCGGGAGGCAGAGCCAAGCAGATCTCTGTGAGTTCCAGGCCAGCCTGGTCTACAAAGCGAGTTCCAGGAAAGGCGCAAAGCTACACAGAGAAACCCTGTCTCAATCCCCCCCCCCAAAAAAATTCCATTCTTATGGGGGCTGAAGACATGGCTCAGCAGTTAAGAGCCCCGGCTACTCTTTAAAGGAACTTGGGTCCCATTTCCAGGACCCCTGTAGCAGCTCACCACCATCTGTAACTCTAGTCCCAGAGGATCTGGTGCCCTCTGCTGGCCTCCGCACACACCAGGCATGCACCTGATGCACAGACACACATGTAGGCCAAACACTCATACTCATAAAAGAACCATGTTTAAAACCCCGTTCTTCCTCTCAGTTCCCCTCTAAGCCGATGTTCTCCTTCTAAAGCTACACCTCTTCACTACAGAACAGTGCTCAGCGTGAGACGCTCAATGAACCCTGGGGACCACAGAGTCTGGTGACTTGGGGAAGAGACGAAGTAGGTGACCGGGCTGTGGTAGGAACTGGGGAGCGAGGATGCTCTTACAGATCTGAGTGAGGTACCCGGCAGCCTGTGCTGTACAGACTTGGAAGGGGGGCCTCAAGAGCATCCTTGCTGCTATGGTCATGGGGAGGCCGGTCCTCAGAGCATCCGGGACTGAAGGGCATCTGTGCATGCCTGCCCACGCAGCCCCCATTTCCATCACTGGTGACAGGGCACCAGAGTCTGGAGGGAGGGCAGGAAGGCAGCTGAAGCCTTATTATTCCTGGCACAGGGGACAGGACTAGCTGACAGGACATCCCAGGCTCCCTATCCCCCAAATCTCATTCACTTCTATGTCCTTTTGGAATTGTCTGCACAGGTCACCAGCCTGAATGTCCCCTCCATAGGTAAACAGCCAGAACCGAGAACAAGGGTGGCAGAACCGAGCTGGGATTCCTCACAGCTGCCCGGGGAGACACGCTTACGTCAGACAGGGACCAAACAGGAACAGGCAGGGAAGGGAAGCTAGAGCGTGAAGAGGCAGAGTCCCGGACAGACAGGGAACGGCCACGATGCTCAGGGAAAAGGTGCCCCGTGGACACCAAGCTTGCACTGGACACCGTTGTGACTCCACCCCCACCCCCCTCCCCATGCATGTGGACATGTCCTCGAGCAAAGCATAGGCTCTGGCACCGATGGCCTAAGGCCTCATCTGCTGGGTGCCAGTCACACTCCCTCATGGGCTGTTTAATACCCTGTCCCTCTGTGAGCCTGTCTGTGCTGGGGAGGGGAGCAGCCACTCACTCCCAGGTCAAGAGGGTGGTACTTTGGGGTGTGTGAACCATGGTTCATCATACGCCGTGGGCCAGCACCGATCCCCAGGCCCCATTGACACTCCTGGGAGAGGATTGTGCTGAAGTTTGGAGAGAAGACAAAACAGAGGAGCATGCCATGAGGGGTGTACGAAGTAGACGACCTGGGGAGTCCACAGCAGTGTCCCGAGCAGGAGAATGTAGGGAAGTAAACTCGGCTTCCTCCCCGAGTTAAGAAGCACAGTGTGGCCTCTCCACAGACTTCCATAACTATGTGGCTGGGGCTCTACCCTCCAGAGAGAGCTTGGGCAACTCAAGCGGCTGTGTCTAAAGGAGAATTTAAGTGTTTCAAAATGTTAAAAGTATTTTCCCTCCCTCAAACATTTTTTTTTACAAGCACAGCTGACAGATTTATGTGAGAAAGAGCTCCCTTGGGCCTCCATGGCAGTCATGAAGCTCCTGCCCAAGTCTACCCTCACGTGAGGAAACTCACCCAACACGGAACACACATCTGCCCTCACCCAACACGGAACACACATCTGGCTTCTCCGGATCCACACTTAGTGCCCCACCCCCCAGTCAGCCCTCCCAAGTTTCTCTTATCCAAGGAATAAACAAACCGGCGGTGGAGAGGTGAGTCTGAGGCTATGTGTCCTGGGTCCGTGGAACCAAGAACAAGGCCCTGGGCAGTCCCGTCACGTCAGCTGTACATACAGCCCTGCTTCTTGCTCAGATGCCTCAGCCAGCCTCACTGGCTACGATGAGGAATCAGCTCCCTTGCGGGGTTTCCTGGGTCTCATACCGCGTCCGTCAGACTTGCACTAACCCCTCAAGTTGACTGCATTCCGGGCCAGAGCGTTCTTGTTTTATTTTTCCCTCCCAGTAGTTCTTCCTTCCTCCTCTTCCTTCCCGCGGCCCCTTCATCAAAATCCCATCTTTTCTTCAGCACCAGACACAACCCTCTCAGCTCGAGGTCCCACAGTTTTTGGCCCTCGGCTAGTTTCTCTCTTAGGAAGTTTGTCTTTCAACCCGCCCACAAGCAAGAACTTCCTAGAAGCCAGCGTGTTACACACAAGTCACGAACTTCTTGTATCTGTGACTAGACAATCCTGGTGGGTCCCAAGCAATGGCTCCTCTGTCCTTCCCTGCATCCACAGTTTCTACAGTCCCTGAAAGATCTCTCATCCCTCCTCTGGGTGAAGCCCCACGGTGGCCTTGCGTGTAAGTCAAGTTTCCAACTGGACTTGAGACTAGACTTTGCATGTCTGACCCATTCATGAGCCACAGCCCCACCGCGGCTGGTGCCTGCTGCCTCCATGTCCACACTAACGAGTGACTGCCTCGCTCAGGTGCCTGTCCGCCAAGCCCATCACAGATCATCCACGCGTCTCTGCCGGCACGATCCTCCAGTGTGGTCTCCCCACATCAGGACCGCCCCCCCCCATAAGGCAAAACATGTGATAACGTCTGCCATCTTACCAGTGAGGCCCCCGGCGTCTCAGAGCAACCGAGACCCCTCTTCTCGTCTGCATCCCTGGGACCTGGCTTGGCGCCTGGTGGAAGCAGAGCCAATGACGCTGCCGTAGCAGGCAGGCTTGCGCTAGGTCTGATCTCTGTGCACGGCCTATGAGGTGCACACCAACTGTTGGGAGGAAACAGCGTCTTTTATCTTGTTAGAGCTCAAATGCAACTCAGCCGTCAGCACTGTAAAAACCCAGAGCTGAGACTAAGCTCTCGGGTTTCAGAGGCTGCCCTGTCATCGAAACAGAGCCTGCAGCGCAATGTGACATGGAGCAAGGGCTGTGGAGTGCCGTAGGGGATTACGTGCCCCTCCCACTAGAACACGACGTCGGTTTCATAAAGGGTTGGGGGGGGGGCGGTGTGATCCACTGGGCAGCCATGTCCCACGTCACTTCGTCGGGCTTAGCCAGGACTCAGCCTCCCAAAGGGCACACTGGCTTCCAGCGTTTGCCCCAGGGTTCAAGGACTCCGGACCCTCAGTGGTCAGGAGGGGTGAGTCCTTGAAGACTTCTAGAAGGTCAGCAGGGAAGCGGCAGTGGAGAGCAGCTCAGTACTAAAGTGCAGCCCCCAGTGGCCGTCTTCCAGACAAGCACAACCCAGAACCTGTCCTGACCTTGCAGAAGCAAGAGCCACATAGGTCTGGACACGCTTCTGGGTGGTTGTGGTCCCCAGCGAACGTGGGCAAAGGTCTGCTGAGAAGAATGTGGCACCCTCTTTGAGGAAATGGCTTAAATGCAATTTGAGAGACAAAAGAAGATATTTTATAAGAAACGATCCCCATAGGCTGGATGCCACCACCATGGGGCCCTGCTGGGCACATACAAGTGTAAGGTCAGAGTCCCCAGGTAGACAAGTGAATGAATAAATGAATGAATGGATGAGCAAAGGAAAGCATTCCTTGGACTTCTATGTCAATCTCATATTTCTTAAAAGATATGTTTATTTTATGTATATGAGTGCTCTATCTGCATGTACATCTTTATGCCAGAAGAGGGCATCAGATCCCACTATAGATGGTTCTGAGCCACCAGGTGGGTCCTGGGAATTGAACTCAGGACCTCTGGAGGAGCAGCCAGTACCCTCAACCATTGAGCCATCTCTCTAGCCCCTAGTTTCTCATTCTCAGCTCATCATCAGACCATTTGTTTTCTTAAATTCTCTTCCCACGTGAACAAGGCCCCTTCAGGTGGCTGTTCTCTGAAACTCCCTCCCTGTGTGAACATGGCCCCTTCAGGCAGCTGTGAGAATGGCAGAGTCCAGAAGAACTTCACAGGGAAGCCATTACCTCCTGTCCGCCATCATCTCTAGTGGTGCATCGTTTCTCTGCCAAGCGAGCGGCAGTGGCCAAGATGAGCTCTCTCTCGTGCTGGTTTTATGACCTGGTTTTTTACTTTCTGCCCTTGGAAAACCGGACTTCCCTAGAGACCGCTCTCCCTGCAGAGCTCAGTTCGACTGTCCCCAACAGGGCTGACACCAGCACAAATCGTCCTGCTCCTTAAACACAAGCCAAGGCTGCAGGCTCAGCTGGCTCTTGCTCTCGGGGCACAGATTCACTTCCTAAAACTCTGCGCACGTAGTCTGAGAACGAGAACAGGGAGTTGGGGATTTAGCTCAGTGGTAGAGCGCTTGCCTAGCAAGCCCAAGGCCCTGGGTTCGGTCCTCAGTTCTGGGGGAGGGGGGGGAGACCGAGAACAGGACCTGGGTCCCAGCTTGCTTCTCCCGTGCCATAGATATGCCTTTGTGGGGTTGGAGTGTCACACATGCACACACAGAGGCCCTTCACAGAATCACACCCCCCCCCAGGAGCCTATGGGGGAGGCCTGGCTCCACCCAGGGCACCAGAGCACAGCGATCACCCCACCACCTTCCTTCCCTTTCACACGTGATGGATGCATGTTTCTCTGGTGGCAGATTGGCTCCCCAAAGGCTGTGCTTAGCCGTATTCTCTCGCCGTGTGTTAGAAAAGACAGCACAGCAGATGAAGAGTGCAAACAGAGCCCAGAGGCTGCTGTGCCCACATGGCAAACAGCACCGTCTATTATCAGACCCTGTCACATTTGCTCTGAGTCACAGTGAACTCCTCGGAACCCAGGGCAGCCACCCATGCTGGACAGCCACGGCCACATCCTAGGTGCTGCGGAAGCTCCGTGCCCAGCCCCGCCACATCCCCTTAGCCGCTCTGCAGACACGGAACCCCCAGAGTGACTTCCTATTCCTTGTGAGCTGGCACACAGAAGGCTTGTGTCGTGTTATTTGGGGACCCTTGCCTCACTTAGGCTGTGTTTCTTTAGTTCCCTGTCTTGGGGCGGTTAGGTGGCTCAAAGACTGCCCCTGTAGTCATGGGATGGGACACTCCTGCTGGCCATACACATTTACACATGCATCTTACCCGCCTCCTCCTCCTCTTCCTCCTCCTCCTCCTCGCCCTGAGTGGGGTTGGGAGCCCAGGGCTAGAAGTGAATAGCCCGACACCCTCCCACCCCCCCACCCCCGCCCCAGGCCACGGACACCAGGCCACGGAAAACAAGCTACTTCAAAAGCCTTACCTCTCCTCAGCCACAGCAAAGAAAGAACACCACATGCACTGTGCAGGGCAGGGTGGGTGCTGACGGCCCATGGGTGGTCTGGCAATGTCTACAGACCGTGGGTCCCTCCTCGGGCCTTCCTTGCCATCTCTGGGAGGAAGAGCCAAGTCTCTATGGTTCGGGAGGGCTCTGCCAGGCTGCAGGAGGACAATTTCAGTTCCTGTTAACGCTTCTGACTTAGGCTTCATTCCCAGCAGCCTGGCAAAAGGGCGGGCAAGCAGCCTTTGCCCCTGCTCTGAGGTAGCATTTCTGAGGGCTTTATTGCCATGTGAGCCCCTGGGGAACCACGAAAGGAAGTTGGACCTTGCGGGAAAACCAAGAGAAGACAGACGGGCTCAGGTAGAAAGTGTCCTGTGCGAGCCAGCGAGCATCCCTGGGGCAGTTCTGGTGGCAGACGCAGACAGGAGGGAGCCTGACCATGGTCCAAAGTCCCTGGTGCCACCCCCTACACAACCCCATAACTCCCTAACTCCATCCAGTCAGCTCAGACCAGTGGTTCTCAACCTGTGGGTCACTACCCCTGGGGGGGGTCCAATGACCCTTTCACAGGGGTCACCTAAGACCATCGGAAAACACAGACATTTACATTATGACTTATAACAGTAGCAAACTTACAGTTACCAAGTAGCAATGAAATAATTTTATAGTGGGGGTTGCCACCACAACATGAGGAGCTGTATCAAGGGGTCGCAGTGGTAGGAAGGTTGAGAACCACTGGCTTAGACGCTGCTCTGTAGGAATCACACTCTTCAGGAGCCCTGAGGGGAGCCACGCACCTCGGTGAGTGTCCCACCACAGCAGGCAGCTCCGTGAGAGAGTTTGCACACTCTGATCTGTCCATGAGGGCAGACATCATGTCCACGGCCCGGCCTCTGACTTTGACACGCTGGACCTCTGGTGCCCCATCATACCCAGAGACTTCCCTCATTGATGGGACACTATAGTCCCCTTTGCAGGGTATTCTGACATCATGGACCCATGGTGGTCTCTGTCAAGTAACCGAAGATTTCTGTGTCCAAACACGGGCTTGTTCACCCAACGACCACCTAGAGCTCTGGCCATGGAGACGACAAATCCCCCAGCTTCAGCTCTGACGAGGAATAGTGTTCCCATTTTACAAACAGATCCATGAAACTTCGCGGCTGAGCTAATTGGCATATGGGCCCCATCCACAGAGCCCCGGTCCTCAGGGTGCCAAGCTTGCATGACACCGATGTCCCTTCGGGCCTCACCTGTCACCACCTGCCACCCCGCCACACTCTCTGCCGAGTCAGTTGTCCTGGCTGGCTCCCCACCCGCTTCCCCAGGTGCAGCCTTCAGGTACCCAGCGCCCTTCCCCACATCACCAAGGGCTCTGCATGGCCTCAGCCTGTACTCATGAACAATACGTCCTGTGGCAGAGGGACGTGTGCCCCCCACCCCCGCCCCAGCATCTTCTGTGAGTGCCACTATTTTGAACATCCCTTGTGTCCTCTTAGGAGAGGTGGCTAGAGCCACAAAATGCAGAGAGAAGCACTGGGGGACCTGGGTGTGAGCAGGGCTGGCAGCGGCCACCTCTGCTGAGCCTTCTCTCTTCTGTCCACAGAGGCACTCCCCACACACTCATCGGTTCTGGCGACTACCTCTTCCACGGTCTCATCTGTTACACTGTCCGCACCGGTGAACTCTGTCAAATGCCAGGCCAGGTGGAATGTGACTGACTCCCAGGCATGGCCACCCTCCGACCTTTAAAGAAGCCAGGTTCGAATCACACAGACAGATGGGGCCGGGCCAACCATACAGTGACGCCTGCTCTGTCGGCTAGATGTTCGGCTCAAGGCTAGAGGAAGGACCCTTCTGGACACTGTGGCAGATACTTCATGGTATTGCAGCTCCCCGAGAGCTGATCATGAAAGCAGCTTGGTGGCATGGTGGGGCGGGGGGGTTCCTAAACGTACCAGTCTATGAATGTTGTGGGCTTTTGATGTCAATGCCACAAACTAGTCGAGTGACGACTATGGGGTGATCCTACCCTAGTGGCCTCAGATCCAAGGGGGACACAGACTGCTTCCCTCATCAACAGACTATCAGCCACAGAGCACCCAGCTTCACAGCGTGCCCACGCCCTCGAAGGACCCCAGGACTCACCCTCAGCCCGAGAGTGTAGCCAGGAGCACCACTCAGAGTAGATGTAGTAGAGTTTCATTTCTGCCACAGAAATCCAGATAGGACGTCTGTGTGCCATGGCCACCCTGCATGTGCACTGTCCTCCCCAGGCGCCCGGAGCACCTGACTGCATTCACCAATCGCGGGAAGAGTGTCCAGCCTCTTGCTTTCGTTTTCCCATGAACCAGGATGGAGCCCTGGAAGGTGATTGCTCTCACAAGACTAACATCCCCTCCTCGCCCCACCCTGCGTATTTACACAGGGACTCCAGGCTGAGGCCGCCTGCCAGCGGCTTCGGGAGAAGGAATAATCGAGCCATTCTTGCCAGCTTGAAGGACGGGGACTCAACTGGGGGTAACTCCCATTTACAGTGATGGACGGGAAGAGTTATCATTCCCAGGGCAGGGAGGTAAGTGGGGTCAGCAGAGCACACCAGCAAGAAGTTAGAGGAGTCCTTTGTTTTCCAACTGGAGAGGCCACTGCAGCAGGTGGAGCCCTGTTCCTGATAGGAAAGGAGCAGATAGTGTGTGTGTGCGCGTGCGTGCGTGCATGCGTGCGTGCATGCGTGCGTGCGTGCGTGCGTGCGTGCGTGTGTGGGGGGGGGGCAGGGGGGACTGTCTACCTGACCTCTTTCCTTCTCCAGCATTTCATTCAACATTAGAGGCGTGGTACACAAAGAATACCCCCATCCAGAGCACAGACAGCTCTGGTGTTGGGGCACACGCACTCGCAGCCAGGCTACCCCGACACAGTCAGGACCTGAAGAGAGAGGCACGGGCAGACGAAGCTTCAGAGGGTGGGGGGCAGTTGGAAAACTGACCTCTCGGCCCACTGATCCAGGCAAGGCTGGATTCCTGAACCCAACCAGCCATTCACAGTGAGGTCCCCATTGTTTAAGGACTTCGAATATAGTGACTGGCAGCCCCCGCTACCCAGACATCAGGGACGCCATTTCCACAAGGTCAACAAATGCACACTGTGGGGAGGGCAGAGCCTGGACAAGTGTGTGCCATTCAGCATTCCTCAAGAGCAGAGACTCCACAGGCACCCCAAAGAAAACACACAGGGATCCAACAGATTCCTAGATCCCAGAAACCCCAAAGATAACAGAGAGACCCACAGAGACCTAGACCCCAGAGACCCCAAAGATAACACACAGGGACCAACAGAGACCTAGATCCCAGAGACCCCAAAGATAACAGAGAGACGCACAGAGACCTAAACCCCAGAGACCCCAAAGATAACACACAGGGACCCAACAGATTCCTAGATCCCAGGGACTCCAAAGATAACAAAGAGACCCACAGAGACCTAGACCCCAGAGACCCCAAGATAATACACAGGGACCCAACAGAGACCTAGACCCCAGAGACTCCAAAGAGAGCCTGCAGGGACCTCAGGCTTGCAGGGACCTCAGCACAGGTGGCATTGGGCTGCTGGGCTTTTGGAGGCTGGCACTGTCCTCAGTCTAAGCCAGTGGTAGCCGGTGGCCTGGAGAAGTCGGGAGGTCCAGCCCAACTCTGGGCTGAACTGATAGCCTCCGGATCTAGTTATCACAAAATTACTACCTCAACCAAGCTGTCTGAAATTTTAAAAACGGCAACAGTCCCCCCTGCCCCCCGATTTCCTCAGACCAGGAAACACCGTCTTACAAACAAGTTCCAGGAGCACAGTGAAGGAAATGTCTCTCACCAGTGTTTCCCCTGTGAACAAAAGCCCTATAAATCACAGGGCAGCTCCTCCCGCCACCTCGGCCACCTCCCTGCACTCTGCAAGCTTGCTTTAGGGGCAGGGTGGCCACGCCTTTCTGCCGGCTGGAACTTCTGAAGCATGGAAACGGGCAGTGTGGACAAAAACGCACCCGGGGCAGGCCCATCGCCCCGGTGGTCCAGCCTCACGCTGTATGTTCCCTCTTTGAATAGTATGTCTGTCTTCCTCAAACATGGCAACTCAGGTAACCGAGGAACTTCGGCTCAGCAGCCTGGATGTCTGCTACGGGAAGGTCACCTGTCACACAGCGACCAGCTGGGACGTATGTGGGCCGAGCCTGCAGTGGGGGCTCTCCAGGCCAGCAATGCTGGAACCACAGTGTGACTGACACTGGAAGGCATCCATCCCACAGAACACACAGGTTTAACATTCCTAGCTGGCAGCTGTGAAACATCAGCACAGGAGCACCAATTCTCCCAAAGAAAGAAAAACTTTCCAAACGTGGTGTCCACTTAAGTCCTTACCACTCTGTGTAAACTGCTAAAGAACAAGTTTCTCCCAAATTCCTTACAGAACAGTTTTTCTTTGCACCTGACCTTAATTTCATCCCCCACTTTCATTTTAGCTGCCAGAAAGTCCAAAAGTAACTATCAGCGTGATCAATATAACCCACGTGCCTCAAAAAGCTTTGAGGTATTTTTGCGTGTGTGGTGTGCAAGTGTGATGTGTACATGCGTCGTCGTCATGTGCTTGCAGGTGCACACAGAGGCCAGAGTGGACACAGGACATCTTCCTTGATTTTTCTCCACTTGGTTTGTTGAGGCAGGGTCTCTCGCGGCACTGTGGGGAAGGGCCACCCAGTCTGATGGTTCTGCCCCCAAGGCTCGCCAGTGCCCTCTAGTCCAGCCAGGAGGCTTGTGGTGGGACCCCTTGTGCTGAGGTTATGGGCAACCCTTTGTCTGCCCCTTTAGTTAGTTCTGGCTCTGTTTAAAATTGTCTGTGCCAACCTCAGACATGTTTTTTTGGAGAGACTACCTGGATTCTTTTTTTTGTTTGTTTGTTTGTTTTGTTTTGTTTTGTTTTGTTTTTTTTGGTTTTTCGAGACAGGGTTTCTCTGTGTAGCTTTGCGCCTTTCCTGGAACTCACTTGGTAGCCCAGGCTGGCCTCGAACTCACAGAGATTCGCCTGCCTCTGCCTCCCGAGTGCTGGGATTAAAGGCGTGCGTCACCACCGCCCGGCAACCTACCTGGATTCTTAATAAGACAGTTCTCGGCTTAACAGAAACGGTCCTAAACACAGCAGAGCAGAGGGGACACCCACCACGGTGAGAGCTGGCTGCCTTTTCCAGTGTCTTGGTGAAGGCTGATGCAGATCAACCCGAACTTCTCCTGGGTAAACTGATGGCGCTCCGCTCTGGTTTATTGGGAAATTATAACCTCCGGCCACACTATCATTTACCACAGGGAAGAAGCGTGGCAACTCTGACTCATGATTCACCTCCGGCCTGATTTTTGCCAACGCTCAGCCCAGTGAGGACAGTGGCAGTGTCGGGAGGGTCTGTGCGTGATGGTGTGGAGACCAGCACTAGCTGAATGGACAGTGTGCAAGGGAGGTGAGAAGAGGCCAGACGGGGCCTAGCCCTGCTGAGAGGGAGGTCATCCCCCCCCCCCCCCCCCCCCCCCCGCGCCGGGGCCACGAGGTGTCCAAGAACCCAAGTCGCCACTGTGTCCTGATCACCACAGAGGTGATGGGTGACATCATCTGTCTAGAGGCCATGCTCTCCGGTGGTCTGCCCTGCATGGAGGCTTCTGACCTCAGCTGTAACCCAGCACACGCTCCGGGGAATGGAGCGTGCAACTGGGGCCTTGTTCTGACTTACAGAGCTTGGATCAACCCCTCGGGCTTGTGCAGGGCAGGACCGCACTCAGAGGAAGCCATCTATTCCGTATCAAAAGGCGAGTGAAAACCTTCCCCGAACCAAAATTGTGATGCCAGGGCCCAGGACCACATGCTGCCTCCTAGCCCTCTCCATGGGACGGCGCTTAAGGCGTCTCAATGTTTCCATTATCCATCAAAAAGTATCAACTAAAGAGGACCCCACAGTGCTCCTGATGGGGGTGGCTGATAAAGCTTCCCTCTCACACCCCCAACACACGCAGCCCCTGGGCATCTACACGCAGCTGAGGTGAGCACCCATTGTCTCTGGCCCGCTTTCATGGGCCTTGCTCTTCTGGTTCAGAATCACATCTGGGCTGTTGCCATGGCCCAGAGTTGCCAGATGCAAGCGAAATGCTTTCCCTCATCTCCAGCAAACAGTTCCCAGGGGGACTTCCGTGATGAGAATACTAGCTCCGCCCAGTCCAGACAACCCACCCCTTGGATACCATCTCCACCCTTTGTTTACTCCACGCCGTTCCCGTCACCTGTCCTGTGCCATAACCCCAGCTAGGTGCCAACAACCCCAGCCCCGACTTCACTTCTGACAAGATGTAAGTAGATACGAGCAAGCCCCCAGAAAGGCTACATGCTCAAAAAGCCGTGCCGTGTGGAAAAACGGACTCCAGAGCTTACTGCCTGCCCAGGCGCTCAGCTTGCAGAAGCAAGCTACTGGCTGCCTAAAGTGCCACAGACCCTAGCTGAGTGCAGCAAGCTGTTCCTGCTCCCAGCTGCACCTGCCAGAGCTGCATCTGTCTAAAATGCAATGCACCAGGAGGGAGCTCATCAGACAGACTCCACTGAGACACAGAGGGGGAGGCAGAGCCAGCAGGGTACCCCAAAATGGATCTCAACACCCTCAGTAGGCAAACCAGACAGATAGCCCTGGTGGCGCAGGGCCAGTGATATGAGATTACTCAGACCTGGTCCAGAGTATCCCATTGTGTGTGTGTGTGTGGGGGGGGGGTACTTTGAAGTCTCTGTCCTGGAGACTCTCTCCACATCCATGTTTAGGGCCTGCAGAGGAGGGGAAGGCTGGTAATGGGCACTGAGCACCCTAATGCCAGGGCCAGCTCAGCCTCTGCCATGCACAGTCCTGTTCTTCCCTGGCATTGTGCTGGGTGGATGTCAGAGAGAGTTTGATAAAGGGCCTGGGTATCTGGTACTGCAACTGGGCTTATCAGTGCCAATCCAGCAGGGCGTGGCCTGACCCACCATGTTAGAGATACTTTCCATTTCCACATAGGAGAGCAAGGGCCCCTTTTTGTCCTGCTGTGCCCATGCGGGGTCATCAGGCACCCCCGGAAACTGCATCCTGGAGTAGAGGAAGGGATGAGCCTCATTTACGGATCCCCAAATGGTTGCTCTCTCTTTGCAGCCTGAGGTACTTTGCAGGTCAGCTCCTTCCCCAAGCTGGTGGGGCTTAAATATCGTCAAACCCCCTTGAGGAGGCAACCCTAAGGTGGACCCAAGGAGGCGCTGGTCCGACTGTACTGTCTGTCCAGGGAATCATACCGTGACGCCCCGGGGATGCCCCATTCGCCCGAGGCTGGAGGCCACTGCTGCCCCCAATTCCTGGGCAACCTCCCAGTTCCAAGGCTCCTGGAGGCAGAGAGTGTTGTGTTCTCTGCCGGGACCAGAAACTAGCCCCAAGGCACTTCTTTAGCTCCAGCGACTGGAACTTCCTCATTTCTCGGGATGTTAATTTGTAAAACATTACTCCGAGATGGAGAATTTAAATCGGCTGAACAAGTACGCTGCTCCAAAGAGAAGCTGACCGGGGGTTGGGGTGGTGGTGGGGGGGGAGGGCCGGAATATAGCTACCGTAAAGACAGGACTGGTGGGGACTTGGAGTGACAGATAACCTGCTCCAAGTGGGAACATGCCCCTCTGGCCCTCCCAACAGGGCATCACGGTCACATCTTCACTGTCTCCCCAGGAGTCCCACCACTACAACTTCTGAGCCAGGTCCTCCGCCAACCAGAAGGCAAAGGACGAAGAAATGAAGCAGACAAGGCTAGATGCCACACCTAGACTACTTTAGTTTTAAGCCAGGATGACCAACAGGCCACCAGACGTGTTTTTCAGGGCCCTGTAAACACCGCTCATGATATTTTGGAATGTTGAATCACCACAAGAAAGTGCCTGCCTAGAGGGGACACTTGCCCTGAGGCCCCAGAGAGGTGCCATCCCTTCTGACTCACCTGGCTTATGGCGCCCTGGTGCTCCCCGACGCTTCCTTGGTAGTGACCAGAACCGCCGCGCGGGCCCCCTGGAGGTAGCCTTTTCTGCCATTGAGTTGCCCTCCTGAGGGTTGAATCTCTGTGAAGCAGAGGTCCAGGGATGCTTCGGGACCTGCTCACACGTTCACAAAGAGCCCCGAGGTTCCCGACACCTACAGGTCTTCACTGGGACAGTCAGAAACCGTGGCGGTGCCAGCAACCTGCAGGGTACAGCCGGGTACTGAGCTGTCACGAGAAAATAGGTGCTGAAGTCCCACGTGACCTTGGGTTTTACCAAGTCATGAGAAAAAAACAGGGTCAAGTGGCCTCCTGGGCTCCCAGCCTGCCCCTCAGTCCCCACGGCTCAGAATGTCCTTTTGCAGTGGCCAGGGGCTCCACATCTGCTGTTCTTCTCTCAGACGGTGGAGGAGAATGCGGCCGATGCCCCGGTTGCTGGAGACCAAGTGGGAATGGCTGAGCCCGCCCATCTGTGTGTGAGTTCTGGTCGCTTCCTTCCTTAGACAGGGGCTGTGTGGACAGAGCTGCAAATGCCAGGGAGCTACTGAGGCCAGAAACACCTTCCAGGCTTCAGGAAGTCTCAAGTTCAAACAAACAGCTACAAACCAGGAGGAAGGGAGGGACTGGCTGCTAGCTTTTCTGAAATAAACCGGGAAGCTTCCCAGCCTGCTGTCCAGCCCTCGGCGGAGGAAACGGTGAGGCGCCCAGCTTGGCAGGGACACTTTCCGTGAGACACACTGAGCCTCCCAAGCCAGCGGCTACTGACCTCTGCCCTGGTGCCCACAGACGCTTCTGAGGGAGAGTGAGGGGGCAGCACCGGGGCTTTCCCAAACTGGGTGCCGCCCTCGGACTCCACATGCCCTACACATCCTAGGGCTTCCGAGTCTCAAGTCTGATGTTCCAGAAACTTCATTGACTTCATTGGCTAAGCGCTGCCTTAGCCACGACAACACAAGCATGCCAGATGGTGAAGCGTGTTGGTTGCCATCTTTGATGTCATTATCACAAGGCTTAGGAGAGAGCGGCAGGGGTTGGAGTCAGGTCGAGTGTCCAAAAGACCTGCGCCATGGCCCTCTGGCACTCGAAAGCCCACTTGAGGAACACCACCCCATTTGTGGTGGGGTGGTGCTTATTTGCTCTCTGTTTTCTGCGCGTGCACTCTAGGTGGGATGCACAAGGGCCTGCTCACCACCTGTCCTCCCTCTGGGGTCCAGGGGAGGAGGGGCCAGTGCTCCCGCCTATGAGAAGGTAGCTGAGGTGCTCACCATCAGTATGACGTGGTGCTTCTATCCAGATGGTCTCTTGCTAGAGCTACACTTCTGAATATGTCAGATGAGCACCGTCAAGAAACCAGGAGTCCCCTCACGTGTCCACCCAACCTTCAGGCTGCCCTCGTATCCCACAGCCACGGCCACCTGCTGCATCACAGGCTACAGAGGAACATGGGGATGTGGCCCCCACATCACAGGCACACAGAAGCCAAGAAAAGCACTACCCAACCAGGAGGAAAGGCTCATCCGGTCTCCCCGGGCCTGGGCCTCACCTCTGCCCTTGTCCGGGCAGACACTGGTCCTCACCCAGACTCACCACAGTCAGGAAGGCACATCTGAGATGTCCCAAAACCTCTTCTGAAGACGGCCCTAAACGCTGGTCCCACGGAAACCACCCACAGCAGGTAGATGTGGTCGCAGGCCTGGGACCAGCCCTGATACCCCTCACTGACTTTCCTCACTGAGGCAAGTGTTGAAGTACCACATGGAACACACTCTGGACCCGAGGCCATGAGCCTAGTGGCTGAGTAAGGCAGAGTCTGCATCGGGCCGTTTCCCGTTCAGTGCTATTCCCATCAAGCGTGGCTGGCTCGTCTGTCTTCCCACATGTTTTTAAGATGCCACTAAAACCTTTTCCAAGAACCTGAGTTGAGCGGGGTCTGTTGGCCCACGCCTTTAATGCCAGCACTCGGCAGAGTTCAAGAGTTTGAAGCCAGCCTGGGCTACAGAGGGAGTTCTGGGATAGCCAGGGCTACACAGAGAAACTCTGTCTTTAAAAAAAAAAAAAAAAAAAAAAAAAAAAAAAAAAAAAAAGGAAGAAAGAACCTGGACCGGGCTGTGGTCTTTGTTGGGGCCTGGGGCCGGTTTGTCAGCCAGCATACTGGTCAGGTCCCAGTGAGAGACCCCGTCTCAAAAAACAATGTAAACAGCTCCTGAGTAACGCCCGAGGCTGCCCTCTGACCTCTACATGTAACACACACACACACACACACACACACACACACACACACACACACACACACGGTGCAGCTACCGGTTCAGTTCTTGCCTACTATGTGTGAAGTTGGGTCCAATGCCCAGCACAGCAAAACAAAGAAACGAATCTTAAAAGATCCTTACGGACGAAGTCTTCTTTGGGGCACTGGTTCCCACCTAGCCTAATATCCTGTCAACAATACCGTTACTGGCCGGGCGATGGTGGCGCACGCCTTTAATCCCAGCACTTGGGAGGCAGAGCCAGACGGATCTCTGTGAGTTCGAGGCCAGCCTGGGCTACCAAGTGAGTTCCAGGAAAGGCGCAAAGCTACACAGAGAAACCCTGTCTCGAAAAACCAAAAAAAAAAAAAAAAACAAAAACAAAAAACAAAAAAAAAAAAAAAAAAAAAACAATACCGTTACTGAAATTTAACACTGGTTCTTTCCTTCAGCGGGTTAAACAGTATGCTATGTGGCTTACCTCTGAAGTCGAGAAATTGGATTTTATGCTTTGGGGACTGGCCTTGTTTCTTTAACAGCATTATTGAGGAAGTAAAGGAAAACCCAGGGCATTTGCTGAAAAGCCAATTTAGATGCACAAGAGCCCTCCAATCTCTGTGACTTACAAAAAACAATTGGCGGGTTTGTGTTTCCCAACTGACTGCCTCAAACGTTCTTGAATGACTCCACCCAGATATTTGATTTCCTTCTAATATTTGTGAATCTCTTGGGGCTTGGGTGAGGACAGAGGGCCCTTTGAGGAGAACAGAAGCCCTTACTTTACTGTCTCTTTAGAGAGCTGTGTGCTGAACTTCAGCTCAGGCCCTCTGTGGCAGAGGCCCTGGAAACTCCTACCATAGGGTGGCCCTGGTGATATCCCCAGTGGGCCATGGCAGCCCACGGTCAGCAGTCATGGGGTGTGGTAGGGCCGGCATTTGGCTGATCTGCTCAAAGAAAAGAAAGAGCAAATAGCCATCTCAGGTATGGGCGTGCAGGATTTCTACAAACACAAACACAGACCATCCTGTCTGCAATGTCCAGAGCATCTTTCAGACTCCCCATTGAACTGTGACATAGTATACAACCATCCCTTCGTATCCCCAGAGAGGGGGCTTAAGGGCCCCAAAGATGCCAAAGCCCATGATACTTTCTTATATCCCTTGCAATGATATCATGTTTGCATAGAATCCCATGCCATCCCTTGTAGCTGGACTCATCTCTAGGTTACATATTAGCCTAACATTTCCCACAGTCCACATCCGCTTCCCAGTTCCCACCCTGACTGCTTCTCTGTGTGGGACAGGAGGATGTGTTCCTTCATCCCTAGAAGAACCCAGGGCTCCATGTGCATAGCCCTGCTTCAGGGAGGTATCCCTTTGACGACAACAGTCAAAGTACATTTAGAATCCATTTTTTTTTAAACAAGAAGGAAGGCTTCCTGTATGGAGACCCAGATGTTCATTTGACCACTGAGGCCTCAGCACTGTGCCAGTCACCAACAGTACAGGTTCGATCTGCCTAACGAAGAGCTGCAGCCCAGAGAACACAGAGCCACGTGATCTCATGCTCCCAGCTCTGGGTGGTTAAGAGGTCTGCCTCACGTCACCTTCAGAACCAGGCTACAGGTTTGAAAAGAAAGTACACACAGGACTTGGTATGAGCCATGGTAACAGCCAGCCACTGGGGGTCTTCACACATACCCTTATTCTTTGTGAATAAACAGGGCAGCTTAAGCATTTCATTACTTAACTTTCATATTTACTTTTCACATTCTCCATTACAAGATACTCCCCTTAAGATAGTCCGATCTAGGGCTGAAGAGATGGATCAGTGGTCAAGAGCACTCGTTGCTCTTTCAGTGGACCTGGGTTCGAATCCCAGCACACATATGACAGTACACAACTGTCTGTGATTCCAGTGCCAGGAGATCCCGAACACCTTTCTGGCCTCCTCAGGCACCAGGCACATGGTACACACACATACACACAGGCAAAAGCACCCATTGTAAAATAAAATAATAATATTAATTTTAAAAGGTATTTCAATCATTATTCTCTGTCCTAAAATGTTGTTATCCATATCCTTATACTTTCAATCTGTGATGCAATAGTAGCAGCATTTAGTTTTTTCTTTTCTCTATTACATTTAATGTAGTTCTTGTGTGTGTGTGCATGTGTGTGCACATGTGTGTGCATGTGTTTGCACACCCACATGCACACATGTTGAGGCTAAAGGAGGGTGTCCTCTATTATCCTCTACCTTACTGTTTTGCAACAGGGGCTCTCACTGAGCCCAAAGTTCACCATTTCACCGAGGCCCTGATGGCCAGTAAGCTCCTGTAACCTTCAGAGCCTCCACCTTGTGGCATCGGGGTTATAGGCACTCACGGCCACATCTGGCTTTTATGTAGGTGCCAAGGATTTGAACTCAGGCCCCCACAGCTAGTGCTGTCACCCACTGAGGCATCGCTTCAACCCCACATGCTGTCCATTTCTTGCATAACCTGCAGGCAGAGTGGCCTGATTCACAGCCACAGTTAATGCATCACTGTATTACAAGCAAGTGGTTTCTATGGATGAGTGGACAGACAGATGGACAGATGTTACAGGAAATGCTGTTTCATGGGGGAGGAACAGATACCACGCTACTACTTGGCCAGCCAGAACACCTCTCCGTTTCCTGAGCTTTCCCGTCATGTGTGGGTCTGTTCTGTGAAGTTACCCAGGAGAACCACAGCCCTTCCAGGAAGAGAACTGGGCGAGGAATCCTTTTGCAGTCACTGGACCCGTGGCATTCAGAATCACCACGACCCATGCTGGATGGCTCCTCTGGGTCCTTAGAGTGAGGATCCGGACAGTTGGAAAGACTCGTTCTCCTCGAAACTATCCCACATGCCAAGGACAAAGAGCTGGTGAGGAAAGAGAGGCAACACCGAGGACAGGGAGGTGCTCAGGCGGGAAGGAGCTTGCTGTGCGAGCATGAAGACTTGAGTTCGTGCCCCAGACCCACGCGACAAAGCTGGGTGACCGGGAGCAAACGTGAAATCCCACCGCTGGGTGGCAGAGGCAGGCGGATCCCGGGGCTCACGGCCAGCCAGCCTAGTCAAATCCTCCAGACCATGAGAGCTCCTGTCTCAGAAAACAAGGTGAATGGCACCAGAAGAACACCGCCTGAAGTATTCGTCTAGACTACACAAACACATACCTGCACACACACACACACACACACACACACACACACACACACACACACAGAGCAGGCAATGCTGATGAAATGCCCTCGTTTTCCAGAAATCCTGCTCAGACGCTACCCCTGTCAGGGACTCCAATGCTGGTCATAGTTAGAAGCGGCCCCACATTGCAGAGCACTATCCTCGAAGCAAAGCAATAACCTTCATCCGCAGCTGTGGCTGTCCACAAGAAACACCCCAGATCCGGCCTGTCGATACCCCCTCCCAGGAGGATATGGGGAGGGCCACTGGGCCCTCATCTGAGAGTGCATCTCTCTCTTTCACCTCTCAGCTCCCTGTAATTCTGCCCTAATTGAGTGCGGCCGGGCTGTCGGAGGCCGGAAGTCAACACATGGGAGAACTCCAGCTAGGCTACCATGAGGGAAGCTAGCCATTCTGGAATGGAACTTGCCAAAGATACGGCTGCTCTGGGGTCACACGCACTCCTGTAATTAACCCCATCATGCTCTTTAGTATGTAGGATAAACTCATGGGCTGGACTTTGATGGGATCATACTTCGGTCAGTTGTTGGTGTTGTAGCTGAAGGTAGTACGTATGTATTTGCATCTCCCAAGAAAAGTTCACACAACAGACAGTTTCCTGGTATCCAGGCTGAGTGCTTGCTCACTCCCCTCACAGCAGCACAGTCTAAACCTCTGAAGTATTAGGAATCCAGGTCTGGGCTCTAGTTGGGCTTTCTAATTCATAGATTTGGGAAGACACTGATCTCTTGGAAATATAATGCTCACCCTTGTGCTCCAAGACAACCCAAGAAAGACGGCACATTTTGCTTCCCTGAGTATTCCATCTGCAAAGCCCAACACACCAACTCCCCGAAAAGCCAAGTGCATAACTCCCACACCACGCATGTGCACCAGTGTGGGTGCTGTTTTCTCCTTCCCTGGACTGCAGACATCCGGGGTCTCTTGGGAGCAGACTGGAGCTCAGAGGAAGTTTGTCACACTGCGCTAACATGACACAGAGCAGCTACAGCTGTCGGGGTGAGTCTGCAGAGGTGACGATGTCTCCAGCAGAGCGGTGTCTCTCTGTACTACAGCCCTGTGACGGTGCCCTCCTGGCAGGTGGGAAAGCAGCATCTTGGCAGGGATGAGGGTGTGCGAGTCCTCCTTTGGACATCCCTGCACAGCGGCAGCTCTGGGGATGCAGGCCTGCATGAGGTGGGGCACAGAGCAGCAGGCATCGCAGATAACTGAGAACAAAGAACCGCTTCCCGAGGGTCGGCTGGGCCTCCTTTGAGGGCTGTGGGACTCAGGCAATGGCCGACCATGTTGGCTTCAGCTCTGACGATGCCAAGTGAAACGTGCAGGCATTGGTCACATGACCTGGGAGAGTGATAAGTGACAGCACATGGCTACACACAGAACAGCCAGAGAAAGACTTGCCACAGGGGGAGAGAGGGATCGGCCCTGGACTGCCAAAATAAGGAAGAGTTCTTAAGGAAGAGGACAAGTCCCAGTGGAGAAAAGACACACTGGGCATGCAGCATCCACCTCAGACCAGAACAGAGGGCAGAGTGACAGGGGCAGACCAAGACATTAACACTGCTGGAGCCAGCTGTCCCTGGGGACCTGGGCTGCAGAGGCAGAACCAAGCTAAGGGGCTCCACCAAGATGATCATAATTGACAGCTGTATAATTGATAGGTTTCTCCAGTAAAAACAGGGAGGTAGCCGGGCGGTGGTGGCACACGCCTTTAATCCCAGCACTCAGGAGGCAGAGGCAGGTGGGTCTCTGTGAGTTTGATGCTAGCCTGGTCTACAGAGCGAGTTCCAGGACAGGCTCCAAAGCTACACAGGGAAATCCTGTCTTGAAAAAAAACAAAAACAACAACAACAAAATACAGGGAGGTAAATGCCCCTAGACAGAGACGCACACAGGAGCAGGGACCACACATTACAGATGAGCATATGGCCTACCATCTTCCTCACAGGCCACTCTGCACACATCTGGGAATGCAGCCTGATCCTTCACCCACCCCTACTTCTATTCCAACATCTGCCAAGAAACTTCCAGGATCAGGTCAGTCACACAGAGACTGCTCACCTCCCTCTTCAGCCTTCACCAAAGAGGAGGCAGTTAAGTCTCACTTCCCCAGCATCTAGTCAGAAAAGACCATCATGGGTGGGATGTTCTCCAGAGGAGCAAGACAGACAGACAGACAGACAGAACACACACACACACACACACACACACACACACACACACACACACACGCACACACACACACACCTGGGATGTCATTATGTTAATGGCACTGGGTCAAACACTTCCAAAGAGTTCAACTAGCAGTTGAAAGCTGAACTTTAGTTCCTAGACTGTGGTGACTTTGATGTAGATGACAGTTACAGAGGAGGAGGAAATCAGATGTTTGGGGCACAGAGGGTGGACACCACAGGCAACCTCTGAGCAGTGGAGTCAGACAAGCTCATCAACATGCCCTCATCATCCATGTTCTGAGGCAAGTCAATGATGTGTCTCTTCAACGTATAAATAACTAAATGTTCTTCTTTTCCAGCACTGAGACTTGGATTGCATTAAAACGTGACATGACTACATTGTGCTGTTTGCTTGTAATTTCATTCGCCCATCTAGCCCGACACCATCCATCCATCCACTTACCCATCCACCTACCCACTTATAAAGCAATCTATCCTCTTATCCACCCATACATTTGTTCATCATCCATCCATCCATCCATCTATCCTTCTATACAACTATCCATTCACAAATCTATCCATTCCTTTACCCACTATCCATCCACATGTGTATCTCCATACCCACCTACCTACTCATTCTCTTAATATTTACTTATCATTACACTCACTCACACATCTGTTCACCTCCATCCATCCATCCACACATCCATCCATACATCCATCTATCTATCTACCTACCTATCATCTATCATCTATCTATTTATCATCTATCTATTTATCATCTATCTATCATCTATCACTGGACTTCCCAAAGCTCCAGGGTGGCTGGCATCTGTGTTTTAACCAGCCCTTCAGGTGACTTGGGAACACCTCTAGCTTGAACACCAAGGAGCATTCAACTAAGTCCCCCACCAATTCTCCCTTAAATGTTTCTTGTTTTTCACCAAATACTGCAAATCTAGAGAGAAAACCAAAACAGAGGAAAATGCTGGAAAGGAGCCCAAGCACCCAGAAGGCTTCTGCTGTTGGAAAGTGTCCAGCATTGGTACAGAGGTCAGGTTCAGGAGTACATATGAAAGCTAAATGCTCAAGGTCAAAGGTCCTAGATAGTATGCATCATGTCCCTTGTGCTGAATGACCCAGGTAAGAAAGTTCTGGGTCACGGGGACAACATTCAAGTCTGAAGTGAGAACACAGCAGCAGGTCCTGAACAGCAGGCTTCCCGACTACATGTGAGCTCAGGGTAGAGCCGCGGAAGGTCAGGTAACACGCAGGTCTAAGGCAGTCACTGTGCCCAAGCCCTCAGCTCTAACCCCATGTCCTTCATTCTGAGCAGCTTCACCAGTTTCCAGACCAAGCTCCTAAAACTATCACCCCACTCCCGGCCAAGACCTTAACATGCCCCTGGAGCACGAACAAACCCATGACCTTGAGCTCCATCCTGCTAGAAGGGACTCTCAAGGACATGCTCCGAATGTAAACCCTGGGTGATAATCACCACACAGACCTCTATCACTTCCCCACAGGGGTGGAAGCAAGCACAGCCCTGCGTGTCCACAACTCCTGCCCCCTGCATGACGTACGGCCTCTGACCCTATAGCCCACCTCCCCGGCGCCATATCGGGAATAGAGACTGGGTTATGCTGGGAAGAGGGCAGTGTACACAAGAGGCCGGAAGGGTGCAGATGGGGGTGACATCTTCCTCTACAGCACTGAACAATGGAATGCTCATAACAGAGGTTCCTGCCAACCACATCTTCGGATCTGGGTGAAGTCTGCTGCTCCAGTACTACAGAGGCATCAGAGGGCACGGCCTCCCGGCCGCTGCGTCTGGTGAGACAATAGTGGCCACCGGGACCCATCCTAGGATGCTTGGACAAGTACGTTCAGTGACAGTGAGTACCCAGCCCAGGCTCTACTTCTTTTTACAACCTAAAATACACATGTTGTGTCCTTCAGAGTTCATGAGGAAGCCTCAGCATCTAAAACCCAGGGATGACGTCACTGCTAGGGCAGTGCCCACTCTGTGATCCCCCACACCAGCCAAGCTCAGGGGAGAAGGACAGCAAGTCCCACTCATTTCTCAGCAGCCCCCCTCAAGGCAGGCTGCTCCACAGGGCTCCCCACTCATCCAGACTTTGCCCAAGCAGCACCCAGAAAAACGGGGTTGTGTCTCTAAAGAGGAAGGGGACAGATGGCGTAAACGGCTTCCTTTTCATCCATTTATAATACACAGCAGTCTCCATGGCAAAACCAGCGTTACAAAGTGAACGTCTACACAAGTGTAGGGGAGACCATCCTGCTTGATGTTTACACCGGTTCCGTCATTTAATACACTGAGGGGGTGCCACACCCAACCCACACAACGAGTGAAATCCTAATCCTCAGGAAAGTCCTATTTAGAAAACTAGATAAGGACACGTATCACATAACACAGGGCACAGCCAGCAGCTTACTTTTAATGGCACACCGCTATTTCCTCCATGTCAGGGAGAACAGGTCAGCGGGGCCCGGTTCTGTAGCACAGGAGGACCCCTCAGCACAGCTGACGGAAGCCAACAGCGAGATGATCGCTGCCAGCTCCGAGGGGCTGAAATCTACCGAGTCCCAAGCTGTCCCTCATGGTTTACTTTAGGTTATCAATTATGCCTGAAAATGAGTGTCTAATTACACTAGTCTCCCTTTTTGCCTATATTATTGTCAAGCATTTGCCTTAAGGTTGCACAGTGCATGGTGGGGCTTTTCCCCATAAACAAGCATCTGTTGCCTCCCATCCCCAGCCCAGGGTCTGAAGGGCCATTCTGGGCTCATAGGTCCACGGCCACTGCAGCAAATGAGGTGAGGTTCCCAGGCAGACTGCGGACTCCCCCACAGGCAAATGGCTCCGCACACAAACCCTCCTCTCCTAGAAAGCCAGTGCCACGGATCTGTAATTCTCTAAACTGTGTTAAGCAGAATAAAATCACATTGTCAATCCACACAAACCTATCAGTTACCAGAAAATGCCCATCACCTCTGTCTTCCCTGTTACCAGTGCTAGGAGAGAGTGAATGAAGGGCGTTATGCAGCCATTAGATGCAATTCTCTACAATTCGACAAATGATGTCAAGCTTAAGAATCTATAATCAAGGCCAGCGGCTCCTCCTACCAGTGTTCTTGGAAACCGCGTTTAATCTCTGCACCATTTCTTCCAGGGCCATCTCTTCATGTCTCAGCCAAAACCTCATCCTCCGATTCAACAAAACCGATCCCCAGAAGATCGTCCTCGGCTGCACCAGAGGTGCTGTCGGGTGGGGCTGACCGGTGGGGAGGGGGCGCGGCTGGAGCGGGGAGGGGGCTGTGGCGCTCTCCTTGGCTTCCCAGGATTGGTCTCCGTGCCACAGGGAGGGGGGCGCGCTTTGCGCTGATGGGGGGGGCGGGGGGCGCTAGGCGGAAGCGGAAGCACTGAGCCTGCCGGGCGTGTCACCACCCTGCACCTGGGAGTCATGCGTGTGCACCACCTGAGCACCTGGGAGGCTAATATGCATCCAGCGGGCATCTGGAAGGCCCGCTATGCAGGCGCCTAGGTCCGCCCTCGCCCTTCCCCCTGCCCTAGTGTCCCCGGGGATTAGAAATAGCTGCTGCAGGGATGCTATCCCAAACCACCCAAGGAGCGCCGCCGCCGCCGAGCCTGAGCCCAGTGCTCCCTTTACTTCCTGCCCCAAGCCCCTTTACCTCCTGCCGCTGCAGGGCAGGTGCAGAGGCCACAGCAGCCCAGAGCGCGCTCTCCACGAGGCCTCATGCCCAGGTAAGAGGGAGTCGGCTGGGGGAGAGCTTGACTCTCCCCGCAAGGGTGTTGCCAGTCCTAAGACACAGGTCTGCAGGAAGGAAGCTCAGCGGCAGGCTCAGGGCTCGCTAACCTCGCCATGTCTGGCAGAGGGCCACACTGTGCATCTGACACCGCCAGCTCCACACGGACTCCAGGGAGCTGGTACACAGGCTACGGCCGGAATGCACAGGGCGGCAAAGGACAAGCCTCTACAGCTGCTGGTCATCTTTCTGCTGTGGGGCAGGACAGGTAGCATGCTTCCTCAAGAGAAAGAGTGTTCCAGAAGGAATGCCCAGTCCTTTCAGAGCCAGGGAGGTTCAGTGGTGAGAGCTGGGTTTCCTGCTGTAGTTCATGTCCACAGGATGTGTGCTCCAGCACTGTGGTTGTCAATAACACATGTGCACACCAGGACCACAGAATCCAATCACGTGTATATCAGCACCATGGTGTGCAGCGACACAATGTGCACCAACACGCATATGTACCAGCAATATGTGTGTACCGACACGTGCACTCAGTAACACACGCGTGCACCAAGACCAGTGTCCAAGAGTATGTGATCAGCACCACAGTGGTCAACATATGTGCCCCAATACCATGGCTCCCCAAAGTATGTGTGCATCATCACCACAGTGTCCAACATGTATGCACTGGCAGCCACACCAGTTTCCAGTGACACCTGTGTGTGCCCCAAGACCACAGCTTCCAGCTACATCCATGTGCACGCCAGCACCGAACAATCTAGCAACAGACATGTATGCACCAGGATGCCATTTCAACAGTGCACATGTTGGGCTCATATGTGTGTGTGTGTGTGTGTGTGTGTGTGTGTGTGTGCATCTTCAGCCCTGAACTGAGGGTAAAGAGAAAAATGTCAGATGTCCTAGTATTTGCCCTCAGAACTCAAATCAAAGCCCCAAATCAATGTGTAATGACCACACGCAGATATAATGATTAGACAGTAGGAAATTGTTACTTTTCTGAACACTGCCCCCCCACCCCGGAATACCAGCAAGTGTCTTTGGTTTTAAATAATCTCATGGAGCAAAGGAAGAGAGGAATTCTGGGGTGTGGAGTGGACGCAGCACCTCCCTACGTGGACAAGCAAACCCCAGGATATCCAGTGCTGAAGTCACCCACACTGTGCCCATGGTCCCAGGAGCCAGGCCAGTTACTGCTTGGACATGTGTGTCATCTAAAAACAGCCACTCGGGGGAGTCAAACTTGTGCCCCTCAGCTCCAGAACCTTCGCTGTTCACCCTCCCCCATGCCAAGCTGGTGTCTCCAGTCTCAGAGAAGGCCAGTCACCAGGGCAAGTGCTGAAATTTAGGTCCACAGGCTTCTGTCCTGCAGAGACATCTGTCTGTCTTGCTAAGTGTGCTCCTGAGCAGCCTAGGCTTTCCTTGGGGGAGAACGCCAAGGTCTCATGGCCCATGGGGTATCACCCGGGGGAGAACGCCAAGGTCTCATGGCCCATGGGGTGTCACCTGGGGGAGAACACCAAGGTCTCATGGCCCATGAAGTATCACCTGGGGGAGAACACCAAGGTCTCATGGCCCATGGGGTATCACCCGGGGGAGAACGCCAAGGTCTCATGGCCCATGGGGTATCACCTGGGGAGAACTCCCAGGTCTCATGGCCCATGGGGTATCACCTGGGGGAGAACGCCAAGGTCTCATGGCCCATGGGGTTTCACCCGGGGGAGAACACCAAGGTCTCATGGCCCATGGGGTATCACCTGGGGGAGAACACCAAGGTCTCATGGCCCATGGGGTATCACCTGGGGGAGAACACCAAGGTCTCATGGCCCATGGGGTATCACCTGGGGGAGAACACCAAGGTCTCATGGCCCATGGGGTGTCACCTGAGAGAGAACTCCAAGGTCTCATGGCCCATGGGGTATCACCCGGGGGAGAACGCCAAGGTCTCATGGCCCCTGGGGTGTCACCTGGATCTAGCTTGTTATGTGCACTCCCATACAGGCCCATCTGGTCCACACTCAGAGCAACACTGTTAACAGCATTCCATCTTCAAATCCAGAGCCGAAGGAAAAGGTGACAGGGTCACCTTGCCTGCGCTGACCTCCTGCCCTACCCGGGAGCTTTTCCGTGTGTTACACATCTCTTGGCCTCCTGCTTCCATACTGCTGTGTCCTAGAACTGCTGTACTAGGGCCATGTCCAGTCTGTGAGGACTCCACACCTGCTGCCCAGATGCTCCAGTGGCTGTTTTAGAGTGTAGCCTGGTGGCCATTGACGGCTGGCTTCATTGTCCCCTTGTCTGGCCATACATTGCTGTGGGATGTCCTGTATGCTGCAAATATATGTTGCTATGATTAATTGATAAATAAAGCACTGATTGGTCAGTAGCCGGGCAGGAAGGATAGTGTAGGCGGGACAAGGAGGAGGAGAATTCTGGGAGGTGGAAGGTTGAGGCAGAGAGATGCTGCCAGTCACCATGAGGAGCAGGATGTAAAGTACCGGTAAGCCACGAGCCTCGTGGCAAGGTGTAGATGAATGGAAATGGGTTAATTTAAAATATAAGATCTAGATAGCAAGAAGCCTGAGCCATTAGGCCAAACAGTTTAAATAATATAAGCGTCTGTGTGTTTATTTGAGTCTGAGTTACTGCTGGCCCAGGCAGGACTGGACATAACTCCGGCAACAATACACCTGTACAATTGGTCAAGTTCTGTGTTTAGACACCTCTGTGAAGATTTGCTAGATGAAATTAGTATTTAAATCAGGCCCTCGGGGTAAGCAGCTACCTACCTAACCTGGTAGGCTTCATCCAGTCCCTTGCTTCCACGGGAAGGACTGTACACAGCCTTGGGTTCCGCATCTGTGCTTCCCTGGTCCCTGCCTGGCCTCTCAGAGAGGGGACCTGCTGCTGCCACACCTTCAAGACTCTTCCCTGAGGTGAGCTTCTCTCGGTCTCCGTCTGCCTTTCTGCCTAACTGTGACGCAGGCCAGACATCTCTCCAGACTGAGCGTTTGTCTGACTGGTTCTAACTGCTGTCCACATTTGCGGGGCACCTCAGAACCACGTGTGGTATGGGCAGATGCAGCATGGCCATCACCCTGTTTCATGCTAAGGAACCTACCCTTTGTGGAGCAGGCGTGTAAAGAAAAAAAAAAGCAGCAGCTACTTGGTTGGAGCCACAGGATGGAAGTCTGATGTCACCCCCTCCACGTTGTCCCTTCTGCCTCCTTCGACTGGACGGCACAGAAGTGAATTGTCATAACCTTTCCTCCTGAGTCACCCTGTGTGATGGCTAATGTTGATTACGAACTTGGCAGGCTCTGGGTGGCAAAACTCTGAGCATCCCATGAAGGAGTTACTAAATTGGGCTAATTAAGGTAGAAAGGTCCACCTTGACTGTGGGCAGCCCTGCTCCCTGCTGGGGCCCCGGACTGAATGAAAAGGTCTTTATCAGCTGTACCCATCTCCCCTTGCTTTCTGACAGATACAATGTGACCAGCTGCCTCCAGACCCTGTCCCCATGACTTCCCCACCGTAAAGCACTGTACCCGCCAACTGTGAGCCCGAATAAACCCGTCCCTCCTTAAGCTGATTTTTGTCAGGTAGTTTGTTACAGCTACGAAAAGGTAATTAGGTAACTCGAATTCCCAGACTAGTATGGGCTCACAGGTCAGACCCAGCACCCAATGTGGGTTCAAGAGAACCACTCTGTCCCCGCAAACATGAAGGACTTCTGAAGAGCACCTTTTGAACCCATGCCCTCACCAGACCACGAGATCAGAACTACTTAATCCTGCATACCTCTTGTCCCCATCCAACCCTTATTATTTAAACCTAAAGCTCACGTCAGTACCCCAAAGACAGATACAGGGTCACTGGCCCCTTATCTTCTCCTCTTTCCATTGCAGTCATTATTATTCAGCTCTTTAACTGGCATTTTGAGATGGATGGCTGAGCCTAGCTTGGGATACAAGAGCCTGGCTTTTTCTTTCTTTCTTTCTTTCTTTCTTTCTTTCTTTCTTTCTTTCTTTCTTTCTTTCTTTCTTTCTTTCTTTCTTTCTCTTTCTTTCTTTCTCTCTCTCTCTCTCTCTCTCTCTCTCCCCCTTCCCTCCCTCCCTCCCTCCTTTCTTTCTCTCTCTTTCTTTCTTTCTTTCTTTCTTTCTTTCTTTCTTTCTTTCTTTCTTTCTTTCTTTCTTTCCTTCCTTCCTTCCTTCCTTCCTTCCTTCCTTCCTTCTTTCTTTCTCTCTCTCTCTCTCTCTCTCTCTCTCTCTCTCTCTCTCTCTCTTTTTCTTCCTTTCTTTTTTAACAGTCTGTATTTATTTTATGAGTATGAGTGTTTGGTCTGAAAGTCTGTTCACCATGTCTGTGCCTGATGTCCACAGAGGCCAGAAAAGGGTGTCAGGTCTGCTAGGACTAGAATTAAAAAGGGTTGTATGCTGCCCTGTGGGTTCTGGGAATCAAACCCAGGTCATCTGGAAGAGCAGCCAGTGCTCTTAACCCTGGAGCCTCAAGTCCTGGCTTTTGTTCTAACCACCCCCTGGAAGGACACACAGCAGTGTCTCCCACTGGGACCGGATTCAGCTTCTGACCTAGAACCAAGTATTGGTCTCTAGGACCTTGCCAAGGAATCTGGGGTTGGAATGGTCTCTGGCAGTTCCAGCAGTTGCCCGGGTCACAAGGTAAGTCCCACCCCCAGCAGCTCCAAGAAGAATCAGTGACGTAGGGGCTGGTCTCTTTCTTTCTCACTACCTGGCTTGTAGGACAAAGGGGCCCAGAGGAGCAGTTCAACCCCAGGCCAGGCCCCAGGAGGGAGGCTGATGCTGTAAGGCTACACCTGGATACCAGCCTTTCCCTAGCAACCATTCCGGAAGCTCAGCTACAGGAGAGCTGAGGAAGGAGAGCAGACCTGGTGTAGGGCAGGCCTGAAGGAGCCACCCCTTCGGAGGTGGAGCTGTGGGAGGGGCAGGGCTGGGAAACAGAGGCACACAAGTATTTCCAGACCTGCAGAGAGGAGAGACTCCCCAAATGGACCTCGGAACATCACAGAGTCGTCACCAGACAGATCCCTGGAGTTTATTGGCCAGCTAGACTGACATAGACCTCTGGCCTACACACACACACACACACACACACACACACACACACACACACACACACGAACACCTATACAAATACATGCACACCCACTAGTTACAGATCAAGGTTTTGGCTAGTATTACCATTTCTGGTATATGTACATACTTCCATGTATGCAGTTGTGTTACCAAATGCAGGGTCACTGCCTGTGCCCCAACAAGTCAGGGTTGGCCACCTGTCCTTAATAAGCCCTTTAAAAGAGGCAAATCAATAGATAGCAGCAAAAAGATTCATTCACTGTGACTGCACTGGGAAGAGGGGTAAAAAGATCTGATGAGATCCAGTGACACACCATCACCACCACTGCCGCTGCCACCGCCACGGCCATCGCCACCACCATCACCACCACCACCACCACCATCATCACCATCACCACCACCACCACCACCACCTCCACCACCACCATCACCACCACCATCATCACCATCACCACCACCACCACCACCATCATCACCACCACCACCACCATCATCACCACCACCACCACCATCATCACCACCACCACCATCACCACCACCACCATCATCACCACCACCACCATCATCACCAGCACCATCACCGCCACTAAGTGCATGGTTGAGATCCTGAAGTGGGTGTAAGGTTTAAATAGAAAGCAATAGATGTTCGTGATTAAGCAGTCTGGCTCAGGTGTGGCCTCCTGTCCGCCACTAACCCATTGTTGTCTGGGCTTCAGGCACATCCTGTGAAGGTCTGACAAGCAGTGAATGTCTGTTGGAGACAATTCCTCCCTCCGGCTGGTGTCTTTCCTTCTCCCAGCATGAGACTCCTGGGGAAAACCCATTTCCTTGGGGACCATTGTTTCAGCAGTCTGGTAGATTGAGGGACACGCATGTCTTTAGAATTATCTGTCAGGCCAGTTACATTTTTTTAATTTCTGTTCTAGCCCCTCAGCCTTGAGGTGGAATATGTCAGTATCTGAAACACACAGATAATGCACAGCACACAGTAGGAACCCAGGTTAGGACACATTTGGTTAGTGCCAGGTGACAGGCATCGTCTTTCCAAAGGAGCTATATTCAGTGCAGACACACCGGGAAGGCAGACTTGGGGTGGTGGTTGCTGAATCTCTTGGTCCCTCTTCGAATAAATCTCTTTTTTCTGCTTTCATAATTCATTTGGTTCTTTGAGTTAGCTTACTGAGGATAGATGGCCACATCTGGTTTTGTTGGTTCAGTTACTCATTGACAAGCACCTAGCAAGCAGGCCCAGGAAGCCACAGAATTCCACAGTATCCCATGGCGGGCGTTGAGATCAGCCTGCCATGCCCTGAGCCACTCCATCCTGAGTGAAGCAATTGACTCGGGCTGTCCCTTGCCCTGAGTGGCTCCATTTGGCTCCACTCTGGGTGCAAATGCAGAGGCCCTCACCGTCCACGTAGACACCTCCCCCAACTGCCCAACAGCAGCCATGAGACAGCCTGTGCGTAACTTACTCCCCGGAGTGAGAAGGCACCACCTGTGAGCTTATCACCGTAGGCTGGGGCTATGAGAGCACACAGACATTGAAACCCAGGCCCGAGAACTTCCTGAACGCCAGACTGGGGAAGGGTGCAACACCTTTACCTGGACCCCAGAAAGAGAAAGATGCCTAACATTGTGAAAGAGATGGCGCCCCAAGTCTGTCATCTGATGTGGTATGGGCATCGAGGGACGACCAACAGGCAGAGAACTTCCTCCTGTCCCCAGGGCGCTAGCTCAGTCAGCTAGGTCCTTAGTGCTGATGCAACTGCTTCGTCCAACCATCCCTCCAGACTCAGGCCCATGTGTGCAGTCTCCATGGTCCTGCATCTTGCTGGATTCAACCCTGAACCACCTCTGTGCAGCAACCCTGGGACAATCCTGTGAGCCTCCTCCAGCTCGGCTGGGTTCCTTAATATCATACCTCACCTCCTACAATAACACTACATCTCCAAGCCTGTTTAAAGCCCTTGAATGCTTCTGCAGCCTTTTACATGTTTTCATAGCCATTCTGTAACATACACAATTACCATGTGATGTGTGATGGCCGATCTGAGTATCTGTAGTTAAGAGTAGAACAAAGAGCTTGCCTTTGCCTTAGACAGCTATGGAGGGGGATCGGGACGACTTGGCCAATTGCAGCCAGTCGAACTGACCTAGCTTGTGAGTTCATTGCTATTCAATACATTCTAACATTGTAGGAAGACAACAATGTGTCCGTTTATGTTTCTTTATAGTGCACTCACAGCAGGGGTCTCTGCATGGGGAGCATTGGTAGGTTCGCTGTGTTCCCAACCCCCACAGCCCCAGCACCACTAAGAAAGGCTCATGGGTAGGAAAAGTTGTATGTAAGCTTTGCTCCCACAAAGACCATCTACCTAGATGAGGAGGGGAGATGCTCACACCAGCCAGATGTGGCCGGGCAGCCAAGGTAAGACCGTGTGGCCACCTCAGCAGCATCTGGGCAAGTGGGATGGGCGAGCAGAGGACTTGTGCCTCCGGGGAGGTAGCTGTCATTGCCAGGGTCTATTGGATACACTTTAGGCCACCAGCCCAGAGGCTTTAGTCTAGGCCGCAGCCACAGTGGTTCCCATGGCATCCTGGGGAGACTCATTGGAAGCTAAGGAAAGGTCTGGAGCCCAAGGGGAGGGTCCTTCCCTACTCAGCTTCCCCGAGACTGTGAGGTCTCATCCAGGGCACTCTGCTATCTTCTCTCCGGGCGTCTCCTGCCCATGGGGCCAGCAGTCATTAGGTCAGCCGTCCCCTTGCAGGACCATGACTTGCCTCTGCAGCACCTTTATGCAGTTTTGAGGTAGGGCTCAACACTGTTTCCAGAGACATAGTCCCCCTAACAAGGACACAGGGCATCAAGCTGTCACCTAGAGTTGCCACAGGTGCTGGAAGCCACTTTTTCTAGTGGGAAGTTACAAGCCACCTCATAGATGTAGATGTAACCAACGGTCTTATTAAATAAGAAACACAGAACCAATGCAAAGAAGAAAGCCAAGAGAACAGAGCTAAGAGCCTTACCCGCCTGCTGCAGCTAGCCTCTGAAGCCAAGAGACCTCTCCGAAAAAAAGACCTACTTGGCCGGGCGGTGGTGGCGCACACCTTTAATCCCAGCACTCGGGAAGCAGAGGTAGGTGGATCTCTGTGAGTTCGAGGCCAGCCTGGGCTACCAAGTGAGTTTCAGGAAAGGCGCAAAGCTACACAGAGAAACCCTGTCTCAAAAAACAAAAAAAAACAAACAAACAAACAAAAAAAAAAAACAACAACAAAAAAGACCTACTTTCTGTTTGTCTTTATATTGACTTTGTGTTCTGCCTTCTCATTGGTTGTAAACCCAAACACATGACTGCCTCGTCACTGCCTGTTTGTTCAGCCCTCCAGGTCTTTTATGGTATTGAGATTAAAGGCATGTGTCTCCAATGCTGGCTGTATCCTTGACCACACAGAGATCTACCTAGCTCTTTTACCAAGTGCTGGGATTAAAGGCGTGCGCCACAAACGCCCAGCTCTGCTATGGCTTGCTATTAGCTCTGACCCCCAAGCAACTTTATTTACTAACATACAAATAAAATTACATTTCAGTACAATTAAAATATCACCATACATAGACACTGATGTTTCACTGGGGGACTTTCCTGGACTTCCTGAATGAGGTCATTTCTGTCATATTGGAGGGAGCACTGCAGAGCCATCTGGGGGACCTCAGCCTGTACTCATGCCAGCGTTAGGGGGACCTCAGCCTGTACTCATGCCAGCGTTAGGGGGACCTCAGCCTGTACTCATGCCAGCGTTAGGGGAAACTCAGCCTGTACTCATGCCAGCGTTAGGCTACCTAGGAGACCAAGGCACCCTCACAACCAGCCACGGTGCTCTGCTCCCACCCTATCCTCATGTACTCCCGGACTTCATCACCGATTATCCCTCAAACCTTCATGGGCATCTTAGGAGGGAGAATGACAGTGGCCAGGTCCAGGGGTGAGGGCACAGCTGGATTCTTCCTACCCTCTCAGACTTTATTTTAAAGCTAAGGTGAAGACAAAGGTCCAAATTCCGAGTTCAGGAAATGGCTCTGTGTTGAGGTGGCGAGCACATTTGGGGGACTCCATAGTACCATGGCAAAGGCTCCCTCCACCCACTCTGGAGAACTCGTAAGTGAGACAGAATGCAAGCCTCCAGTGAAGAAGTCTGCCCTCTGCCCAGGTAGGCATGTGCCGGCCCACAAGCCAGCGGGAAGGAGTGGCCAGCTCTGGGCAGGGAATCCTGAGAGGAAGGCAAGTATCCCGGCTCCAACAGGTTTCACGTGCCTTGGGAAAGTTCCTTGGGAGTTCCATGCAGGTGTCTCATGAAGTCATAACCAGGGACCAGCAGGGACACCGGATCCAGACTCTCCGGGGTAGAGAAGGAAAGGGAATGAAGAGGACTTGAGTGTCCTTGAAAGTCTGACGTCCACTCTGCAGCCTAAGCCTAGCAGTCCATGGGGGTCCCCTGCATTGGGGCTCAGCAGGCCGGCCAGTCACAGCTGTGGTATGGCCTTCAGTTGATGGAGGACCAGGAGGACTATTGATGAAGACCTGAAGATGTCCACTTAGACCTTGCAAGTTGCCACAGATGGGATTCAGTTAGGGTCTTTCAATGGGAGACTACTTTGGATTATCTGGAGACCAATGTGGTCTCTGTCTTCCAGAGGGAGGCAAGTGGCTCTGAGGCAGGGGGATGGGAGGACAAGGTGGAGGTCAGCAGTGGGGCTCCAAGTCAAAAGAAAAGCTGGACAAAGCAGGGCTGGGTTTCCCCTGAAGCCCCCCATGAGGAACTAACCCTGCCCACCTCTGGGCTTGGGACTTCTGGAGCCATCAGAGCGGCCAAGGAGCAAGTTAGATTGTTGTGGCCACTGTCAGAGTGCTTTGTTAGAACAGTGGCAGGAAATGGCACCGCCATGGAGGCAGACATTGAAGACTGTCCTGTAGAAGCCTCCTGTCCCCACAGGAGAACTGGACCACCCCAATCCAAGGCTCAATAAAGCAACCAGAATGACCCACTGGAGGAAGGCATGTAGGGACACAGGACTAAGAGGGCCCTTGGCACGGTTGCAAAAGTCTCCTTTAAGGAGGGCTAGGGACTTCCTAGTATTAGGCCCTAGATCATGAAGTAGTTCCCCTGCACCCACAAGAGAGCCAAGGCATTTGAAGGACTCCCCAAACAAAACCACAGGGTCATCCAGAACACACCCATCCCAGACAAAGGACAGGAGCCTGTGTGTCGCATCTAATATCCTAGAGCTGGCTTCCAGTTCTCCCCAGGGAGTAGGAAGGCTGGGCCACAGCACCGTGCTCTGACAAGTGTCACGGGGGCCTTGGCTAATTGTGGGACATTGTATGAGCGAGTGGCTACCGGCTATGAGGAACAGCTGGCAGAATGTGCCAACACATATTTTGCCTTTGTCCAAGAAGGGGATGGAATATCCACTTAGCGGTGGGAAAGCAGAACCGAGAAGATAAACCAGCCCAAGGCTGAAGCGGTCTTGTAACAGTGAGGAGCCGCGGAACAATGGGCAGCTTCCGCGTATTCTGTTGTTCTGGGCGCGCGCCTTGGAAAACAACCGTCCCCCCTGCCCAGCCAGGATGGCTTGCTCACCTCACTGCAGGAACAAAGGACACTCTGTTCTCCTGAAGGGACAGCCCAGGAGAGAGGAAGCCCCCTGAGCACTGGAAGTGGTGCCAGGAGGGCAGGGAGAACGTACGTGCTATCTTAACAGAGGACGTGCCGACGTCACGCCAGACCCAAGACATTCTGATGAGGGATCCAGATGGTGGTGGATATATTTAACTGATGCACTGACTTCCCAGGCACAGGGCGTGTGGACGGGGGAGGGGAGAGGTGGGGGAGGAAGCCACACGGAAGGAGTGGATGTGAGGCGGGTGATTCCAGCACTGTCCATGCTGGCGAGAAAAAACATGAGCAAAATTCCCAACACAGAACCCATGGAACGGAGGAGGTCCTGCCTGTTCAGCTGGACTGGCTTCATAAAGATCTTTGCGCTCAACCTGGACCATAACCCCTGCCAGGCAGGTGTGTGCATTGGCACGATGAACCTGTGCCCGGAAAGCTAAGTGTATCGGGGACGGGCTGCAGAGCAGGCACAGTGTCCACAGCTCCCATCGGGTCTGTCAAGACCTTGCAGAAAGGAGGTCTCAATAGACCTCTAGGCATCCTTGGGACCAGAGAGTGGAAAGAGGGATGCTTCCACAGGAAGGCAGGGAGCTTCAAAACGGGAGTGCTGTCTCCTGAGCTTCTTCCCAGGGGTCGTGAAACGTGGGGTGCAGAGGACCCATGCAGGCCGGACCAGGGGTATCGGAGAGAACGGCTGAAGTGGGGGATCACTGTGCGAGCCGGTGGGCGAGCCTGGGTGGGCTATGGAGGGTCTGCGGAGGGGCTGGCCAGGGCACTGCATAGACGTCTCGTCGATGTGGCGGAGAACACTTGCAGGGTTAGTGACACATGACTCTGCAGGGTATGGTGGTCCTCACCAACCCTCTGGAAGGCCAAAAGAAAAAGACTGAAGTCCCCAAGGGAGAGGGAATTCTGCCTCCAAGTGTCGCACAGGATCCCTACCTCAGTTTCCTGACTTTCTGGGTCCTGAAGTGCATGGGCCAACTCAAGGAGACAAGCAGGTGGATGCAGGGGGCCTGCCCAGGACCACACGGTCATCCAGAATACACCCCTCCCAGTCTCACTTGAAAACTGCTGGCAGGACCCAGGCCTGGGCAGAGGCCACATGGATCCAGGTCTTTATCGCCTGGCAAGTGACATCACACCAAGAGAAAAATACTAAGGAGGTGAGATTTCAGGAAGATAGTAGACAGGGCTCACAGGTGTCCATACTGGAGAGATTGAGAAGCCACGGATGGTGAGTGGGAAGGAATCTCAGGCAAGCCGAACAGATACAAACCTGAGAGGTCAGGCCGGGCGGTGGTGGCGCACACCTTTAATCCCAGCACTCGGGAGGCAGAGGCAGGTGGATCTCTGTGAGTTCGAGGCCAGCCTGGGCTACCAAGTGAGCTCCAGGAAAGGTGCAAAGCTACACAGAGAAACCCTGTCTTGAAAAACAAAACAAAACAAAACAAAACAAAACAAAACAACCCTGAGAGGTCAGGAGAGACCCGGCCACTCTTTGGGGCTCTCCACGCATTCCTAGGTGAGCGTGTGTGAATGACCCAGCCGCAGAATTCCAGACAGTGGCTGTGCTTGGTAAGAAAACCGCTGGGCAGCTGTGGTGCACGCCTTTAACCCCGGCACTCAGGAGGCAGAGCCAGGTGGATCCTTGTGAGTTCGAGGCCAGCCTGGGCTACAGAGCAAGATCCAGGACAGGCACCAAAACTACACAGAGAAACCCTGTCTCAAGAAAAAAAGAAAAAAGAAAACCACACACCTGCACGCAGGGCAACATCCCCAATCAGAAGGTGTGCGGTACATAAACCATGTGGCGTATTCTACTCTGTGGACAAAAGTGACCCCGTCACCTCTGTCTAGTCTGAAAACCAGCAGACGGAGCTAGCACCAAATTGCCCTGCTCCCTCTGGGATCCGCACTGCCGGCGTCTGGCTTCAACGCCCCCGGAGCACAAGGACCAAGCTAGATCCTGAAACACTCATTGTTTTTAGCTTCCTGTCCGGAGCTGCAAACGAGGTCCAGGGCACTTCCATCTCTGTGATTAGAAAGACCTCTGCAGGGCATGTCTGGATGAGGTGCTGGGAGGGTGGCATGCAGAGGAGCCTCAGGCACAGGCATCTGAGAACACTGTCCGGCAGGGGTACGGGGAGATGTAGATCTCAGTCACTTCCCGTGGGGGCAGAGTGCAAGCAGGCCCACACAGCAAGCACCACTCAGGCTGTAAGCACAAAAGATCTGCCACTCCTGAGGTGTTGAGTGGAATGATGTCACATCCCACGCTGCAGCAGACAAAGGCAACATTGTAGGGAACATTCCCAGTGTGGCCCATTTGAACTGAACTATATCCTTGGCCTGAGAAAAAGTGTGGGGCTTTAGATGCAGCTGCAGCTTCCAAGGACTCCATAGGATGTGCAGGCCACTGGAGAGCTACAGAAGCCACACCCAACCGGGTCCAGTGTCCCTGGGATGTCCACCTGTTTCCAGAAGCCACAACCACAGTCCAGTAGAAGAGAGGGCAACCCCGGATAAAATGCAGGTAGGTGTTCCTCAGGCCACATCTCCCAGCAAACCAGACACCAGCCTAGCACGGAGCTACTCCTTGCCCTTCAGAATCACCTCTCCAGAAACCACCTGCTTAGAGCCACAGGGACCCGAGGCCCCTCGATGCTGTGTGACAGTGGCCATGAACGTTCTGAGTGTGTATGGTGGTCCAACAGCAGACTAACGACTGATACTTTTAAAAAGAGTGACGTGCACCAGCCGGATGGTTCAGCAGTTATGGGCTCTTTCTGCTAAGCCCGGCAGTGCAAGTTCAAGCCCCAGGATGGGATCCACATGATGGGAGGAGAGAAATGACTCATTAAAGTTGTCCCCTGACCTTCACACATGATGCTGGCAGCTCTGAACTGTTCTCTGGGGGAAGACCAGTGGTTCTCAACCTTCCTAATGCTGCGACACTCTAATGCAATTCTTTATGTGGTGGTGACCCCCTCCCCCAACCATAAAATTATTTTTGTTGCTACAATTTTTCTACCATTAGGAATTGTAAATATCTGATATGCGGGCTATCTAATATGCGACCTCTGTGAAAGGGTCATGTGACCCCTAGAGGGGTCGTGAGCCCCAGGCTGAGAACCACTGCTCTAGAGAGTCCCCTGCTCAGGGAGGTGCAGTCTGGGTTCTCATCCCAGCTCCGCCTCCTGTTACGAAGGCTCTCCTTAAGGAACCTCCGTCTGCCTCAGCTGCCCACCCTGTGTAGAGGGGGTTATGAAACACTTGCCTCACGGGGCTCTTTTGAGGATTCAGTAAATCTGAACCAATGCTAGTTTTCTGTTGCCGTGACAAAGCACCAGTACAGAGTAATGCAAGGCAGAAAAGCTCTGTTTGGGGTCACAGCTTCAGAGGGCTCAAGCCACAGTCACTTAGACGCAGCACTTAGCTGCCGAACATCACCTCACAGTAGCCAGGAAGCAGAGAAAGGCGGCACGATTCGGCCCCCAAGGACCCACCCCGCTTCAACCAGATCCCACCACTTAAGTTTCTGTCACATCCTGTAGCCTGTCAGAAGGGGAAGTAGGGAGGAGGTCAGAGCCTTTGTGACCCAGTCACTTCCCCACAGACACACCTGGACACCGCTGCACTGGGACCACGCCCTCAACACACAAAGCCTTTGGAAACTCGGTTCCAAACCACAAAAACCCATCAGAACAGCAGTGAGTGTTCCGTCAACGCCAGCCAATGTCACAGTACACCACAGTATCAACGTGAGACGGGCCACAGAAACACCCCAGACCCATCTGTGGACTGCTTTTCTTGTTCTGACCTCCTGGCCACGTTCTACAGGGGCATGTGGGACCCTCAGCAGCACATATGACTGAGGCTTAAGATTCACTGTTCCGCTCTTTTACAGATTCAGTTTTCCAACGTGCCTGAGCTTTGACTGTAAGATATGACGTATGGAGACAGAGCTGAGTGAATGGACAATGTCTACCGGTGAGGAAGGCCACCTTCTGCATTCCCACCTCCCCAGACACATACTTTTTCTCTTCCCATCATACCTTCATTCACCCACATTCTCTGAGTCTCCTGGGCTACCTTGGGGGGTGGTTGGTGGGAGGGGTCACCTGGTCGTGACATGTCACAATCCAAACAAGCTGAGGGCCAACAGCACACAGCGTAAGGTCCTGCACGGCACCACAGCTGACTTACCCTGATGACACTGAGTTTCCATGGCTCTGGAGTAGCCTAGGGAAGCGGACCCCGTGGTGACTCGATGACCAGCTCCCTAGACAGGCTCCCGTGGGTGGTACAATGCAGCCAGCTCTGAGCATTCAGGATAGCTCCCCTCCTTGTGAAAAGCAGCAAGCAGGGTCACCTGCTGTTTGCAGCGCCAGGGGATGAACCACAGGATCCAAAGGGGACGGAAGAAGCCTGAGGAGAAGAGCAGCTTTGCAGCATTTCCCCTCTCAAAGAAGGCAGGCTCCATGCATCGGGCTGCTGTCACCGTGAGGAAGGAGTCTCCAGGTGGACAGGAGCCCAGCACTGTGTGTCCAGTCTCCCCGGTGATGGGACAGATGTATCGAAAATTCAACGTGGGAGTCTGTGGGACCAGCTCGCAAGCTCAGATCAAGGCGCAAATGCAGACGATCGTACTCCAGGCAGGTCTCACGGCAGGCCTAGCACTTACGGGGAACTTGGTGCACAGAAAGCCTGTGGACTTACACACACACACACACACACACACACACACACACACACACACACGGAGGACCTAGAGGGTGGACTGGGATCCAGGCTGCACTGCCTGCTCCTCTAGCCATTCTGCCTGTTACCCCAGTCCCCCGGGTGAAGCCGCAGGTAGGAGGCTGAGTGTGGGCCTGACAGAGTCGGGAAGACTTCAGGTCTGGTTTTTCTGACAGGAAGGCCCTAAGTGACATGTCTGTGATACATAAGTGGGGGCAGCTGCTGCCTCAGGGAAACTGGAAATCAGCAGGGCCAAGGCTCCAAGATGGCCAGTCTGCTGGACGGCCAGTCTGCTGGATGGCCAGTCTATAGGGTGGCCAGTCTGCTGGATGGCCAGTCTATAGGGTGGCCAGTCTGCTGGATGGCCAGTCTGCTGAATGGCCATTCTATAGGGTGGCCAGTCTGCTGGACAGCCAGTCTGCAGGGTGGACAGTCTGCTGGATGGCCAGTCTTCAGGATGGCCAGTCTGCAGGGTGGCCAGTCTTCAGGATGGTCAGTCTGCTGGATGGCCAGTCTGCAGGGTGGCCAGTCTTCAGGATGTCCAGTCTGCTGGACGGCCAGTCTGCAGGGTGGCCAGTCTGCTGGATGGCCAGTCTGCAGGATGTCCAGTCTGCAGGGTGTCCAGTCTGCTGGAGCTAGTCTTCCCTCTCGTTCCAGACACTGACCTCTGTTTCTGAGGTCACTCAGGCACCTCTTTCTGTGGTTTTCTGCACCCTTCATGGGTTCATGGTCCAGAGCAGGTCCTCAGTTTGACTGTGAGAGGGGAGAGACTATACTAGTATCCATTCAGGGCACATGATGACCTGGCCAGCAAGGAATTGTTCTCCCCTGTGGTGAGCTCCTTGAGTGAGTGGTGACCCACCTACCTCTGTCATGGAGCCTGGAGGCTATGGACAGACACCCAGGACATAGGCTTTCTGGATTTCAACGGTCAGACTGTTGACCCTCCCCCAGATTCTGATAGAAAGTCACCTGGAAACATCCTTTCAAAATCACAAAAATAATGCTGAGTCCAAAACGCGTCTGGGGTTAAAAGAGGCAAGATGGTGGTTTACCTCCTGATGTGAATACACTCCCCTGGGAGAGGATGGAGCAAAGCCCTTCTAGAGGGTTCTCTGAGCCAGCGCCTATGACCTGCTGAGGCTGTGCTCCTCACAAAAGCAAATCGATAAGAGGATTTGCTGGTGGCGTTTGGAGGAGGGAAGATGAGAAGAAATGCTGGCAGCCTTAGGAGAGACACAGATCGCATTCCGGCAGCCCAGCCCACGGTTAACCAGCTCCACACTGGTTACAGTGACTTGGTGAGATGGCCACGTCACATAATTACACCATTTCAGTAGATTCTGGAAAACACACAACTAGGCAGCAAGCTCTGTTCAGAAGTACCACGGTAGAACCCTTAGATTTTATTTTATTGCTTGTTTTGGGGTCCTCCAAATATGCCCTTCCCTTTGCCACACAAAGTACCCCAAAAGGCCAGGAGAAGGAAGGAGTTTCTCAGAGCCTAAATCCAGATTGCTCCTTTAGATAAGGCAGTGGAGGCCTGGCGTGTGTGGGCTGTGCATTTCTTCAGTGTGAAGCTTCCTCTCTTTCCTCCTAAGTGGAGTGGTCGGCAGCAGAGGAGACAGAATATGCTCAGGATCGCATGAAATCTCCAGAAACAGTGACGCAGGACAGCGTAGTCAGCCCCTGGGTACAGCCGGGGCACTGCATCCAGCCATCCAGCACCTGCCCAGCAGGGGTGCATCTGAGCACTGCACTGGGCCACCAGGCACCTGCCCAGCAGGGATGCAGCCGGGGCACTGCATCCAGTCACCCGCACTTGTCCAGCAGGGGTGCATCTGAGCACTGCACTACCACCTGGTACCTGCCCAGCAGGGGTGCAGCCAGCCACCAGGCACCTGCCCAGCAGGGGTGCATCCAGCCACCCGCACCTGCCCAGCAGGGGTGCATCTGAGCACTGCATTACCACCTGGCACCTGCCCAGCAGGGGTGCATCCAGCCACCCGCACCTGCCCAGCAGGGGTGCATCCAGCCACCTGGTACCTGCCCAGCAGGGGTGCATCCAGCCACCCGCACCTGCCCAGCAGGGGTGCAGCCAGCCACCAGGCACCTGCCCAGCAGGGGTGCAGCTGGCCTCCTTGTCATCTTTCCACCTGATTCTACTTGGAAGCCAGAAGCAGGACTCTGGGTTGTTCCAAAGCCTCAAACTCTCCATGCTCTCTGCCCCTTCCTTTGCCTTCCTATATTCTGCTCAGATGTTTAAACATTCAACTTAATCTTAGAATTTTATTTATTCAAGCCTTAACTTGGAAGACATATTTTCAAAGGCCGATGTCAAGGTCACGGGACTTGAGTTAACCTGTTTGACATCTACTCAAGCCGAAAACCCATACAGCTGGAATCATTGTTGACTACAAGGGGGTGGAGGTCATAGCTGTCTGAAAGAAGTCGCCCCCGTCTGCACAGGACAAATGCTTCCCAGGCAGCGCTTCAGGATGGAATTGCTGGCAGAGGGTGGGGCCTTGCATGTTTTTCTTAACTAATGACAGATTGATACGCCATTGTATGGAGAGAGAGGTAGGGAAAGGGAGAGAGAGAAAAAAAAACAACAGAAAGATATCCCCCAAACAACTTTCCGAACCTCAGCTAATATCACAACAAATCCTGGCATGGAAACAGTGGACAGTGGCTACAAGACACCCATGATGCCTTGAGCTACCCTGGGTAGACACTCCCAGCCCCTCCCCTCCATGCCTTCAGCTCCAGGGGGCCCAGCCTTGTCTCTGCTGTTGCCCTGCACAACGGGAAGCGTGCTATGTGAGCACAGGCCCTTTGGGGGCTGGCTTTTTACTAAAGCACTTCTATGGAGGTCCCTCAGTGGTAGAGAGTGCCCACAGCTCCCTCCTTCTTGAGGCCGAGTCATGTTCCGGATCCCCTGGTGCAGGTGCTCCGTGATCTAACCAATCACCCACAGGACATCTAGTCTCTACAGGTTTTGGTTTTACAGATAAAGCTAATATAAACATCTGTATTTGGGTGATCAAGCATGTCTATCCACCTCTCTGGATGAATCTCCAGGAGTGTAACCTTCGCCGGCTCTGGGAGACCTGCAAGTTTTCTTTTCAGAGTTGCCTAACTATTTTCTTTTCTTTCTTTCTTCTTTTATTTAAAAGGTTTATTTATTTATCTTTATGTATATGCATACTCTAACTGTATTATGCCTTTATGCCAGAAGAGGGCATCAGATCCCATTATAGATGGCTGTGAGCCACCATGTGGTTGCTGGGAATTGAACTCACAACCTCTGGAGGAACAGCCAGTGCTCTTAAGCTCTGAGCCATCTCTCCAGCCTGCCAAACTATTTTCCAATATGGACATTTGCATAGCACATGAGTGAGCCTGTCTCTTCAGTCTGCCCAGCATTTGGATGGTCGTTATTTTCGGTCTTCGCTGTTCCACTAGGTGAGGACTGGTGCACCTGTGGGTCTGTGCACCCTCGCCATTGGAGCACCGACCCACTGCCCTATGCTGCTCACCCGGCACTTTGCTTCTGTGGCTGAGTTTGAAGCTGCCTCATCCTTTGTTAGATGTGTGCTTTGTGCTTTCTTTCCAGTCTGTAGCTTGTCTTTAGGTCCTCTTTAGAACATGGCTGTTCACAGAGTACCGATTTTCAGATCCGATGAGGTCAAATGTATCAAGTTTTTCTTCTTTCTTTCTTTCTTTCTTTCTTTCTTTCTTTCTTTCTTTCTTTCTTTCTTTCTTTCTTCCTTCCTTCCTTCCTTCCTTTTCTTTTATTATTATTAGTTTTATTTTATTATTATTATTATTATTATTTTTAATTTGGTTTTTTGAGACAGGGTTTCTCTGTGTGGTTTTGGTGCCTGTCCTGGAACTCGCTCTGTAGACCAGGCTGGCCTCAAACACAGAGATCTGCCTGGCTCTGCCTCCCTAATGCTGGGATTAAAGACATGCACCATCACCACCCAGCTCAAGTTTTTCTTTATGGGTGTTTTGGGTGTTAATTAGAAGAAGTTCTGGTTCAGTTCCAGGTTGTAGAGACTGCTTACTACTTTTCCTAAAGGTTTTATGGTTTTGCATCTTGTATTCAACTATGGAATCCATTTAAATGAAATCTTAGGCTGTTTCCCAGACACTTCCAGATGTCCAGCTTCTCTGGTGCTACCCGTGAAAATTTTCCTCCTTCACTGAGTTGGTGTACCTGGTCAAAGGTCAAAGGCCAAAGGTCAGACCTGTGGGATCTAGTCTGAGATTCCAAGGCCTCCATTCACTCCTTCGGAAGTTCTCTGTAGATCCACTCTGCTGTGGCCATGCCGCAGAATAAGACTGTCCAGGTGTCCCAGATCCCTGGCTATTTCCTCAAAGACGGGACAACCGTCTCCTCCTCTGCTGTGGGGTGAAGGTCCTCCTCTTGGTATTTCTCCCACTTGTCTTTCTGCCTTAAGCTGTGGGGGGGGGGCCTCAAAAGACCCTCCTGCCCAATGCTGACACCTTGACCTCAGACTGCCTGGTCTCTAGAACTGTGAGTAAATGAACTTCTGTTCTTTATAAACTGTCCGGTTTGTGGCATTTTATCACAGTCGCACAAATAGACCAGGCTATCTCCAAATCCAGGATAAAAGAGAAGAAAGCCTACAGCTCCTTGTCACAGGCTCCCAGGATGCGCGTCCCAGCATGCTGTCTGCTCCCCATTGCTCACTTCCAGGGCACTGCACTAAATGATAGAGGGACAAGCAGGTCTCCCCGCCATCTGAGAAGCCACACTTAGGCCTCCCCTGGAGCTTTCCTTAGTGAACTGTCAATATCCCTGGTTTCCAGGTCCCTGGGGAGCTCATTCAAGAGAATTCCCGAGACAAGAAAGTCCATTGTGTCGCGTCCCTCTGCTTCAGAGGAAACCGTGACCTCCAGGTAACCTCGGGTCCGTTTTCCTCTCAGAGGAGTCTTGAGTGCCTGGACAACAGACACAGATCTCTCTCTCTCTCTCTGCCTGCCTCAGGGGCCTGAGCACGAAACAGGACCCGCTGTACCAGCATCTGTTGCCAGGACATGTTTATGGCGTTTATTCCCTGAGATAAAGCACGCATATCGGCACAGGTCTTGGAACAATTGAAGCAGAGGGCGGACTACCAAGGCTGCGCTATAATTACGCCTCTGCGGGTCGGGCATGGCTTCCCAGGCTGCATCACTCTAGGCTGGAGTCCTGTCATAACCGAAAGTGAAGAAACAGGATCTTAGACACACATGGTCTAGGAGGATCTTGGATTTAGTCAGAGCAAGACGGCACCCACATAGGTCCCAGCCATTTACAACCAAGTGTGGACTTCTAGTACAGCCGTCAAAAACTCTAAAACTTCAACAAACACAAATGGACAAAGATAGGGGTCTAGAGCAGAACGTAAGTCCTTTCTCTCAAGGGGACAGAACGGCGCACACAGCATCACTGTTGATGTGAAAGCCCACTGGTCTGACAAACACCCCCGAATGCTGGGCCGAGAACAACACTGGGGGCCGCCATCTTCCCGGTTGCCCCAGACATGACACAGAGCCACTCAGTCACACTTAGAAAGGGAAGGACCAGACCTGCTCACCCCCAATTTTCCCTGCTCTAGCCTCCTCTCCTGGGAGAGGCAGGAAAGACAAACATTGAGTGGGACAGATAATTTGGATTAATTGATACTTTTACAAGCTTTCTGACTTGTGTTAGTCTTCTTCCGACCCTTGGATTGTAGCCATGCACCCCACCCCATCCCTGAGCCCCTCCTTCCTGTTCTAAGCTCTACAGCCCTTAGCGGACAACTTGACCCCTGAACTCCATCACAGTGCTGCCTCCCACAAACCTGTGGCAGTGTCTCCTTCAGAGCCTGGAGGAAACTTCCAGGAGGTCCACGCTGGCTCCCTGCACAACTCTGAGGGCCTCTTGGGGGCAGTGACATTTCCTTGACAGGGGAAGGAAATAGAAGCCCAGGTAGGAGGAAGTGGGCACTGAGCAGTGAGCACCACAGCCTGCCCCTCAGTGCCCCTCCCACTCTGTCTGTGCACCGGGCAGGGGGGGGGGGTCCTTCTAGCCCTGACTCTGTGGGCTGAGGGCTGACTGTACAGATATCATCAGCTCTGAGGGTAGTGTACAAGCACACACAGACTCGATGCGAAGATATGGCTTGTCTTTCATTTTTTTTCTGCACAATAAACCTTGTCTGAGAAGCCTGGGTTTGGCGCGCGTACACGGATGACTGCATCTTCAGAGATGGGCACAGACATTCATAGGTTCCCAAAGCCTGATGCAGAAGCAGTGGCTTGCTATAGCTACTCTGCCCCCTAGCGAGCACTTTGGGTTAAAGCAGCTTATGGTGGAAGGTACGGGGCCAGCAGAAGCCAGGATACTACTCAATGACCCCCACCCCCACCCAGGTGAGCAGAAGTCATTCACAGAGTTTTTAAAGAGCATGGCCAGCCCCAGATGATGTCATAGTATGCTGAGCGGGATGCCAAGGATTCACAGATTTATCCTCAGTGTCATGATGTCACAGTGACCCTGCACAGATGATTGAGGTACACATCTGGGCAGATCCACAACATCCTGCACACCACCAGCATCCACACTCACACCTGGATGCCTGCAATCATCATGAAAGTCTGCACACACCCGAAGGCTTCTGTTCCTTTTCCCGGGAGCATGCCCAGCACCTACAGAGTGGTGATGGCCTATTGTAAGTTTTCTTGCCCTGCTGTGACACAGAGGGGCATAACATCTGTGTGTGATTTGGTATATACGCCACCGATAGGTGTCCTTGGTTTCATTTCCAGTTGCTGTGGCAAAATACCCCCCAACGAAAGCAACTTCAAGGGAAAAGGGGTTTATTTGACTTAATTCCAGGTTACACAGCCCATCATTGCGAGGAAGTCAAGGCAGGTACCTGAAGCAGTTAGTCACATCCACAATCAAGAGCAGAGAGAGACAAATGCAGACACACACAGCGCTCCAACCACTTGCCTTCTCTATCCATAAGTACAGTTCAGGACCAAGGGAATGGAGCCGCCCACTGTTGGTGAAGTAGATGATGTCCAAGCGTGGTCAAGCGTGTCCAGCGTGGTCAAGACAATCTCCTGCAGCAAATCTGATCCAGACAACCCCTCATTGAGATGCTCCTCCCAAGAGGTTCTAGATTGTGGCAAGTTGACTATTCAATGTAAATGCGACCTCCACAGTGGGTTTAATTTCGGAAGGCAAGGGACACTGGCACCTGTCTGCTATGACAAGAGCTGCACCTGTTCTGACAGGACTCGGTACCCCTGGCTCTGCGGACATACAAGTCAAGTTTCTCTATTACGCTCTGGTCCCCAGGCTTTTCTCTGAGCTGTTGCATGGTCCCCTCCTCATTAGTTCACTGGTCCGGACAGGGACAGAGCTCGCAGCAGGTGGTGCCTCTGAAAGCTCCCTCCTTCTCAGAAAGAGACTCATTTCAGGGAATTCTGCCCCCAGAGCTGCCCCCAGCCTGACAGGCGAGCTGCAGACAGGACAGTAGCAGTGTGCCGTCCTGAGTAACAGGGGCGTGGCGGATATCCTGGAGGGGGGGGCAGCAGCCGTGGAGGCCCCATCTGTCACAGACACACCTCCCTTCTCCTGTGGCACAGGCGATGACAGGTACCGCACCTGACATTTCCCGGCACACTACATCAGAGGCCTCCTTGTGGCTGGCCGGCAGCTTTTCCCCACCTGGATAGACACTGGACCGAACCCACACCCTGGGTTCACAAGATGGGAAATGGAGCCCGGACAAATAGAAGGACTCAACTGTGACCCAATGATTGTGAGGTAACATGCTAGGGAGGAGCCAGCTCTGTCCAGGGCACAGGCCATAGGATTCCTAACAAGGCTGGTCAGACTCCAGCTCATCTGCACTGTAGACAGAGCACAGTGCAGAAGCATTTCTTGGGTGGCCTGAGAGGGCTGGGGCCACATTCTTTTTTTTTTTTTTTTTTTTTTTGAGACAGGGTTTCTCTGTGTAGCTTCATGCCTTTCCTGGATCTCACTCTGTAGACCAGGCTGGCCTCGAACTCACAAAGATCCGCCTGCCTCTGCCTCCCAAGTGCTGGGATTAAAGGCGTGCGCCACCACCGCCCGGCCTAGATCCCACATTCTTAAGTTACCTTGCAGTTAGTTACCCTATGGCTGCAAAGGTATTATCTGCCTATTATTATTATTATTATTATTATTATTATTATTATTATTATTATTATTTCGGAGAACGAGTCTCGCTGTGTAGCCCAGACTGGCCTCAAACTCACGGCAATCCTTCTGCATCAGCCTGTTGAACGCTGGTATGACAGGGAAGCGAAACATTTAGCCTGTGGGACCACACAAGGCGGGCTGAGGGTGGATGCCATTTCCACACCCTGTGCATCCTGGAGGCTCCCGGGCCATCCTGTTATGGATCACTCTCCAGGAGGTGGGAGGCTGAGGATTACAACCTCAATGCGAGGGGTCTGTCTCAGATGTGATGCTGCCTGAGCCGAGGCTGCACAACAGCTAAGAACAGACGGAGCATGTCCGCGGGAGGGTGAGTGCTCCCGTGCCCACAAACCCACCTCTGACATCTGCCCCACATTCAGCACTGGTGCAGGGGGCACATGACACAGCCCTGGAGCTGCTTTGCCATTTACAGTACCACACACGGAGCTGCACTTAAGTCTCGCTGCAGGCACTTCTTTGGAAGTGCGCGCATCCTCGAGAGAAGGTTTGTGCTAAGCCGTCGGCGCATAAGGTTTCAAGTCAGAAGTCACAGTCATCTATTTTGGTGCAGTCCTGAGACCCATGGAGAGCTGACCTACATGGCCAACAGGCAGCAAATGGAACGAGTCAGCCAGGGCTCCCTCCGCCTGAGCCGGCCATGGGCAGTGGCCACCCGGAAGGCCATCTGGTTCACCTGGTGGAATTCCAGCAGAATTCCATTCAGCGTAGTTCAAATACAGAGCTTTTTCACATGTCCAGAATTGGGGACAGCACTGTACACGGTATGTCCTGTCCCCAACAGATACATGGGTAAGAAAGGATGGTAACAGTGGTTTTACTGGCCTCAAGATAAACCGGTTTCAAATTGCTCGCCATAAAAAACAAAAACAAACAAAAAAAACCCATCACCATAACGTCAACATAACATCAAGATTTACATGAAAAGTGTTGAACTTCTCCTAAAGACCTAACAGTTTTATGATGGAAACCATCAAGAAGTCTCTTCCTGGCTGGGGTTAGCCAAGCCCTCAGGACTGTGGAGGCATGGTTGATGCGGAAGTCTGCCTCCATGTTTAGATGCAGTGAGGCAGGCATGACCACAACCAGGCCCAGCAGGAGCCTTCCCACCCCGCCCTGCCTGTGCCCACAATGCCCTGCATGCCTGTCACTGCTGGGCATGAATGGGATAACTTCTAGGGAACCCGAAGTCTTACAGGGGTGGGTCTTCAGGGGTGTGACAGGGTTATCACGGGTGCAGCTGACCTCCCCGCCCCTTTCCTCCTCTGCTCACTGTAACCTCCAGGCCCTTGCGGCTCAGTGACCCGCACTGAGGAAGTAGGGACCGGGCCGTAGATGAGCATGCAGCTCCTTCTGTTACGTCTGCAGAGGGCACTTGCCCTGCCTCCTCAGCAGGACTGGTTTATTCTGTAGCACTGATGTCGGTGCATACTCATGGGTGGTTACCTGACTCTTAGATCAGGACTCACCTAACCTGCTTGGATATCCATTGCTCCAGTGTTGGTTGACCGGGCTCTTAGTAGGCGTCTATACCCCTCTGACCTGCCCCATCATTGTGGGTTTGGGATATATATATTTTAGTACTTCCTGACTCTCTGCCAACTCAAGATGCTGGGTCATTGTGTTTCCTGCCCTCATCCTAGATTCAGCCATTTCTCTGAGGAAGTGGGATCCTTTTGTTGGAGGGAGCGTCAGACAACCGGAGTGTGTCCCCGGTAGGCTCCTTGGTACGGGGGTAATGACACCTGGCGGTTGGGACGGGAGACAACGATAGATACTGGGGTGTGCACAGACTCTGAAGGTGACCATCCGCATCTGTACTGAGCTAAGTGAGTCCCCACGGTGACTCCACATCTCCCCTCACTACCCCTCCACTCTTTCCTGTTACTTCCTGTGTTGGTGAGAAAGAGGCGCCCTTCATGTCACTCGTCACATAGAAGGCCATGGTTAGTGTCTCTGGGACAGATCATCAGGTGGACCTGTGCTCTCCAGGGACAGAGCTCACCCAGCCCAGGGCTCATAAATGGCTTCTTCTGTGCCTTTCTCTGGCCTCGGCTTTGCCCAGTTTCCAGTGTTAGTCCTGAACGTCCTGCCCTCCAGGGAGGGACTTTGTATATTTGCAATGCAGCTGATTCTCCTGCCATAGTCCCGTTCCTTCTAGGACTCCTTGGACCTCCCATGACGCTCTAGTTATTATCCATAACATGAAATTCTATGGATCTTTATATGTACACACCACCGTCCACCCATCATTACAGAATTGCTTTCACTGCCTTAAAAAGTGGACAGTGTGGGCTGGAGAGATGGCTCAGAGGTTAAGAGCACTGGCTGTTCTTCCAGAGGTCCTGAGTTCAATTCCCAGCAACCACATGGTGGCTCACAACCATCCGTAACGAGATCTGGTGCCCTCTTCTGGCCTGCAAGCATGCATGTAGGCAGAACATTGTATACATAATAAATAAATCTTTAAAAAAAAATTTACAAAAAAAAAAAGGGGGTGGGGGACACTGTGCTGAACTTTGGAGGCTGAACAGAGCTTGTGAGTTCAAGGCCAGCCTGAGACCTGTCTCAAAGACACCCCGAACCAAATCCTCTGTAGTTGTCCTGCCTTCCCATCAGCACTGAGCTGCCTGCTGTCTCCACAGCCTTCCTTCTCCACACTGTGGCACAGTGGGAGTCCCATGCGGAGCCTTCAAACCGGCTTCTTTTGCTCAGCACAGTACGTTTAAGGTTATTGCGTATCTCCTTCCTATCCCCAGATGACATGCTCTTCATTGTCTGAGTGGCTAGTTTGTGTATCCGCTGACTGCTTCATCTGGGAACACACTGGGAACCTCCACATTTTCAGGGCTTGGGGATGACCCTGACATATACACACACCCACACGCAGGTTTCCTGTGACTGAACGTTCTCAACTCCTCTGGGGAGATACCAAGGAGTTTTAAGAGACAGTGGAGAACTATCTCACACCCCTGGGGCATGTTTCCTGGTCTCTGAGTGGCGGAGTGATACAGAAAGGACACTTCAGCTTGGGAGGCTGGTTAGGGAAGTGATAAGGCATGGAACAGAGTCTCTGCTTCCATTCAGATCTGGAAAGAGCCAGCTGGACTTCACCTCAGCACAGGGGACACCTTTGGAGGGTTCTGCCTTTGCTCTGTTCTGTGGGAGACCCCGAGCAGCACAGTGTGGAGGGTTCTGCCCTTGCTCTGTTCTGTGGGAGACCCCGAGCAGCAGTGTGGAGGGTTCTGCCCTTGTTCTGTTCTGTGGGAGACCCCGAGCAGCACAGTGTGGACAAACCCTCTGGGATCACATGGTGAGGGGACTCAGGTAAGACCACATCCCCAGAGGTCAATACTGGTAAAGACAAGAGCGTGCCTCCTGGCCCCAGGTCCACATGGGGCAACCTCAGCTGCGAGAGCCACCACTGGGAGGGTGTGACCCTTAGCCACGAATGTGGTGGGGAAGGCCGAGTGGCAGAAGAGTTACTGAGCAGACACACATGTGTTTCCATTGTTAGCTAGTGTTGGAAGCGTCTGAGGCTCTAGGCTTTTAAAAAAGTAATGTTTTGATTAATCCTTTTAAGAATTTCATACAGCCATATGGTGGTGGCGCACACCTTTAATCCCAGCACTCAGGAGGCAGAGCCAGGCGGATCTCTGAGTTCAAGGCCAGCCTGGTCTACGGAGCAAGATCCAGGACAGTCACCAAAACTATACAGAGAAACCCTGTGTGGAAAAAACAAAAAACAAAAAAACAAACAAACAAACAAACAAAGAATTTCATACAATATATTTAGTCATATCTACCTCCCACTCTCTTCCATATCCCCCCACATCCACCCATCTACTCATCCCTCCCCCAATTTTGATCCTTTTTTTCTTCTTCTTAATATCCCATTGAATCCAGTCTGTGCTGGTCATATCCTCCTGTGTGCCATTCACTAGAGCAAGGATAGCCTACCAAGGACCACACCTTGAAAGAAAGTTGACTTTCTTGGGGCTAGAGAAATGTCTTAGTGGTTAAGAGCACTGGCTACTCTTTCAGATCTGAGTTCTTGCACCCACATGGCATCTCACAACCATCTGTTAACTCACGTTCAGGAGATCTGATGCTCTCTTTTGTCCCCCACAGCCACTGCACACATAAATGGTGCACACACGTGGGTGCAGAGAAAACATCCACACACATAAACTAAACTTCAAAGAGAACTGACTCTCCCTCCCCCAGAAGCCATCAACTGTCCATAGCTCCTCAGTCGGGGTGGGGGCTCATGACCCCCTCGCTCCTTCACACCGGGATGTTGGCGGGCTTGATCTTGTGCCGGCAGCCACAGCTGCCATGCATTCATGAGTATGGTGGTCCTGTTGTGTCCACAAGACACTGTTCTGATCTGTTCCTCCCACACTCTGGCTCTTACGGTCTTTCCACTCTCTCTGCGGTGACGGCCCCTGAGCCTTGGGGAGGGAGGGCGACAGAGCTGTCCCATTTGTGTCTGGGCGTTCCAGGACACGTATTCTTTGCACTTTGACCAGTTGTGAGTTCCCACTAGACGCCGCCCACTGCACAGAGAAACTTTGCTGGTGAGGTCTGGAGCTGCTCTGGGGAGAGAGCAGGAGTTTGCAGGGCCGTTTGACACCGTGCCCACCGAGCAGAAGAGGCTTGTGTCTTTAAACTGTGGCCTTTCCCTCGGGCTGAGTGGAGCTGCCTGTGGCTCCTGGTCTGGAGCAGGCGAACTAGAGTTTTATAGTAGATGCTCTAAGAGTTAGAAGAAGTGAAATGCTCACAGATCCCCCTGGAACATTCTAGCAGACTTGTAGCATGACATTGTCATCTTCTACAATCAAGTTACCAAAATGCTACTGTCAATGTTTTAAGTTCGTGTACAGTTTCACGACAGCTTGCACTCACAGCTATCCATGGTCATGTAGTCTGCAGGCCCCAGGTTAGACACTGTTGGCCACTGTGACCGCAGGCCCCAGGTTAGACACTGTTGGCCACTGTGACCGCAGGCCCCAGGTTAGACACTGTTGGCCACTGTGACCGCAGGCCCCAGGTTAGACACTGTTGGCCACTGTGACCGCAGGCCCCAGGTTAGACACTGTTGGCCACTGTGACTGCAGGCCCCAGGTTAGACACTGTTGGCCACTATGACTGCAGGCCCCAGGTTAGACACTGTTGGCCACTATGACTGCAGGCCCCAGGTTAGACACTTTGTGGCCACTGTGACTGCAGGCCCCAGGTTGGCCACTGTTGGCCACTGTGACCACAGGCCCCAGGTTAGACACTTGGTGGCCACTGTGACCACAGGCCCCAGGTTAGACACTGTTGGCCACTGTGACTGCAGGCCCCAGGTTGGACACTGTTGGCCACTGTGGCTACAGGCCCCAGGTTAGACACTTGGTGGTCACTGTGGCTGCTTCCCAAAGAACCGTATTCACCGGAAAGAAACATGGAGGCTCACACATCTGGAGTTTGCACTCAGGATCCCCGGTGGTGGCGAGGGCTCCTCTGCTCCCAGCTTCCCAGATGACTGCCGTCAAGTTTACCTCAGCTTTTTCTTCGTCTGTTTCAGGGACCCGACAACCACATCTCCCATCCCTGGTAGCAGCAGCAGGACGGAGCTGGTTTTGCAAACTCACCAAAGCTTGCAAAAATAATAGTGTCTTTCGGGCAAGCCTCCTTGGCTTCTTAGATGGGCTTCTCTGGGAGCCACGGGTGGGAAGACACTAGAAATCCACAGGACTACGAATCCTCACAAACGCAGCCCACATCCTTACATTTCTGCCAGTGGCCTTGGAAACCAGTTCCTAGGGATGGTGATTGTCAGAAGCCATGCTGCTTCCCTGGCTGCCTTACACACGCGCCCTCTCGAGCAGAACTCCTTCCTGGGTTTCTGAGCACATCTCAGCTGTGGCTCTCCTGTAGCGGGACCCATGGAGCTGTTTTTTCTTTGGGAATTTAAGAGTTAAATGAACGCATTTCCTCAGCCCTGCTGTAGCATCTTGTGATCTGCAGGTATGTCGTCTGCGTGAGTGTGTCTGTGCCAGCGCTGTGTGAACATGTATCTATGTGTACATGTGGTATATGGATGTGTGTGTGACCGTGTATGTCATGTGCATGTGGGTAGCAGTGGCGCATGCCTTTAATCCTAGCAATGGGGAGGCAGAGGCAGACGAATCTCTGTGAGTTCAAGGCCAGTCTGATCTACAGAGTGAGATCCAGGACAGCCAAGGCTACACAGAGAAACTCTGTCTCGAAAAACAAAAAGAAAGGGGAAAAAAGTCTGTGTATCTCTGTGCAGGATATGCATGTGTTTGTGTCAACATGAGTCTGTTATGTGTGTGTATGTTTGTATCTGTGTTGCACGCACATGTGTGTGTCTGTATTGTATTCATGGGTATGCATGTTCAGACATGCCCATGTGTGTGAATGTTCCTGCAGTGGCATCTGCCCACCGGTGCTGTGTCTGTTATCCCGAATGCAGCCTGTGCATGGGTGTCCGGCATGATTCCCACCTATCACGTGGGGATCATCAGCTCTCAGACCCCACGCTCAGCAGCACTGAGCCTGGCTGTCCTCTCTCCCGTTTCTGCCTCCGGCACCGAGTTCTCCAAACAGTTACAGACGAGAGTCTTCTGCACGGGCAGGGCAGCCGTGTGTACCTCCATGTCACTAGCCCGGAACAGGCTCTTCCTCCGCCTCCTGCCTGTTCCCCTCAGTCACTGGGGGGAGCAGAGATTCCCTCTAGACAGCAGTGCAGGGGTCTGTGTGCTCACACACTTCCCAAACCCTCTTCCGCTTCGGGGATTCCTGCTAAAGGCTCCTAGCCATGTGGCTCATCTACATTGAGCACTCTGGACACCTTAACACACCCCAGCATGGAGACGATGTGTTCTCAGGAGTATCCATAACTCACCACACCCTCACCCACACACTCACATACATGCATACACATGCATGGGTGTGCACATCACCCACACTTGCACATTCACACTCAGGCAGCAGCATGGAACACACATATGTACAGATTTTGCACTTCCCAGCTGTTAAGTTTACTTTTCATTCTGTGTCCAAAAAGGGAAGAAAGGCTTTGCATCAGCCAGCAGAAGAATGGCATCTTCCCAGCCTTGATCCTGGCCAAGTACAATCCCCAAAGGCTTGGCTCGCGTCAGGAAGGCAGCACAGGCTTCTCTGCCAGGCTCAGTGCCCAAGAAAGGGACTTGACTGTGGTGGTATTGTGTTCCCCAAAATATTGTGTACTCTAATAAATTTATCTGGGGTCAGAGAACAGACAGCCACTAGATACAAAGGCTAGAAAATGGTGGCACTCACACCTTTAATCCTAGCATTCCAGAGATAGAAATCCCTCTGGATCTCTGTGAGTTCAAGGCCACATTGGAAATAGCCAAGCATGGTGACACGCCTTTAATCCCAGAAAGCCAGCCTTTAATCCCAGGGAGTGGTGGTAGAAAGCAAAAAAATATATAAGGCATGAGGACCAGAAACTAGAAGATTTTGGCTGGTTAAGCATTCAGGCTTTTGAGCAGTAATTCAGCAGAGACCCATTCCGGATGAGGACTCAGAGGCCTCCAGTCTGAGGAGACAAGACCAGATGAGGATCCGGCGAGGTGAGATAGCTGTGGCTTGTTCTGTCTCTCTGATCTACCAGCATGGACCCCAATAACTCGCCTCGGGTTTGATTTTATTAATAAGAACTTTTAAGATTCCTGCTACACTTGACCATCACCTGGCTTCTCACTTCCAACTTAGAGAAAGCCACTTTGCATAAGGGGCAGAAAGCCACCCGTGTGGGCCGCCCTCAATCAACTCTGATACAAGAAGATACTGGGGTCCCCCTTTACTGACTCTGAGTATAGTCACCATCCAGGGGACAAGGCTGCTCCCCATACTCTGCTTACACCCTAAGACCAGCCCTCCACCAAATGCAAGGGAAGAACTCACCAGGGATGCCCACCCAGACAGCGGCCACCACAAATGCTAGCACATACTGTATTCATCAGAGATGTGGAGCCACTCAGGGTCTGCTTACTACAGCAGAGAAATAAAAATAACCACAAAATATGCATGACTCGTGTTCAGGCTGGAGCGAAGTGAAATCTCAGAGAACGGTTGTTGGTCCCTTCAGAACATGGGGGCATTTAATATTGCACCTCAAATACATTTCATGGTCTACTTGATTTATAAATAAAAAACTGCATCTCAGAGTTCCAGATGGTGCCGATAAGATGAATGAATACCGTTGCCAAGAGTCTGACTGGGAAGACAGCCTGTGTAGGTACCCAAAGCGACTTCAGCCAAGCAGGCATGAACACAGCTGATAACAGCCATGGCTGCATGGCTTGCATGCTTTCCAGTACACGCATTTCGAAGTATTTTTTAAAAAGGAAATACTGACTTCTAACATTTTTACAAGAAAAAAGTACATTTAAATATCCTAGAAATGGTAAAATCTTCCCCGACTACTTCCCTGTGAATGCGTAACTGGGAAAATGCATAAAGACTACCAGTGATGTGGTATGAATTTCCATAGTTTGCATGAATTTAGTAAATCAAGTCTCTGGGCAAATGGGAAGAATCAAAGAATATACCATGAGGTCTTGAGTCCAGACAACAACCCCAGTGTAGACATCTAGGTGCCTTTGAGCGGCTGGTTCCTGTGAGTCAAGCCTCTCCTGTAGAGTGGGCAGGTGAGAAAGGGCAGAGGTGGGGGGGCTTGGGGGGCGTGCAGAGAAGGACAGAAGTGGAGAGAGGGGCAGGCAGAGAGGTCGTCTGCTGTGGGATGGTCTGTATGTCAAATGCTCTGATTGGTCAATAAATAAAACAGATTGGCCAGTGGTCAGGCAGGAAGTATAGGTGGGACTAACAGGAGAATTGAGAGAACAGGAAGGGGGAGAAACTGCCAGCCACCGCCAGGACAAGCCACATGTGAAGACGCCGGTAAGCCACGAGCCACGTGGCAAGGTATAGATTTATAGAAATGGGTTAATTTAAGCTATAAGAACAGTTAGCAAGAAGCCTGCCACAGCCATACAGTTTGTAAGCAATAGAAGTCTCTGTGTTTACTTGGTTGGGTCTGAGCGGCTGTGGGACTGGCGGGTGACAAAGATTTGTCCTGACTGTGGGCCAGGCAGGAAAACTCTAGTTACAGTCATCAGATGGGGAAGGGTGAAGGTGGAGAGGAGCAGGTGGGATGAGGGCTCAGAGGCGGAACCAACTGGGTGGGGATGCTGGTACAAGGGACCTCTTGACAATGCATAAATCAGAGGGCCCTGGGCCCCCTCCCTGGTGAGCTGGCTTCAGCCATGTCTGTTACAAGAAGATCCTGGGGTCCCGCTGCTGTTGACTGTAGACACATCCAGAAGGCTGCTCCTGTTTATATCCTAAGACTCCCAGAGGCAGTGAAGGAACGCCAGGCCCTGAGTGACAGGCCCAGCCCTGCCTTGGCTCTCGACTCAGTAGGGATGCCCATCCCAGACCATGACTTCTCAGACGGGCCTTCCCCAGAGTGTGGTCCTTGTGGTATTTAAATGTGAAGGGTTCCCCAAAAGATGCATGTGGCTGGGGCCTGGGGTTCCCGCTCCATCAGTGGATTGACCCTTGGATGGAGTATTGAGAAGTGGAAAATAGGGGGAAGAGTCTAGCTAGAGGAAGCAGGCCAGCTGGGGTGCATGCTCTGCAGGGAGAAACCTTGTCCCCAGCCCCTTCTGCCTCTTTCTCTGTGTTTCTTGCCACTGTGCCCTCTCATAGGGGGCCAGCAATGGGGCTGAGCGACCATGGACATCTCCAGCACCATGAACTGCTTTTCCATGGCTTCTTGTGCACACAGCCCTTCCTCCAAAAGTGCCACTGGCAGATTCCAGACAAACTCGCCCGTGAATACTTCCCCCCCCCCCCCAAAAAAAAACCGATTCATAATGAAACACCTCTCAAGTGTAAGCGGCCCCACCAGCCACATCCTGTGTGAGAATCAGCTCTCAGAAACAGGCATCAAGGACAAGTCCTGTTGCCCTGTGCCTCTGACTTGCGGTCTAATTCCCCACCTTAGGGAACATGGGACAGGTAGGAAGGCTTCCTCAGACAGGGCGCAGAGGGTCACTCACAGGGAGAATCTCCCAGTCACACACACGGGCCATGAGGTAGCCGGATCACGGTGTGTTTTCACCACTGCCGGGTTTATCCACAGCAAAAGATACAGCAGGGATCTTAACAGACAAATAATTTGACCAAACCCTTATGGCTATAATTTTGTTTTCCTCCTAGTTTTCATAACTGCAAATTATAGCCATGATAAACATCTTGGTTCATGAATCCTTATGACAATATTTGGATTATTTCCTAATTCGATTTCTAAAAGTGGTCTTGGGATTTTTATTCATGATGACTGTTTTTTGTTTTGTTTTTCTTTCCTCTGGAGCCACAATGGCTCCATTCCTTCCAGCAGTGGATCTAAATCAGGTCTACAAGTGGGCACAGAGCGGGGCTCTGTGGTTACATTTATGCTTCTTTTTTCCTCTTTATTTTTATGTGTATGGGTGATGTGCATGCATGCATGTCTGTGTACCCCAAGCATGCTGTGCCCTCAGAGGCCAGAAGAGGGTATTGGGTCCCCTGGGACTGGAGTTATAGATGGTTGTCGATGCTGGGAATCAAACCTGGGTCCTCTGGAAGAGCAGCCAGTGCTCTTAACCACTGAGCCACCCCCATATTCACGATTCTTTAATGCTCTTCAGGGTAGGTTCACATCATGCTGTGGTGTGTTCTCCCTCCATCCCCATAGCTGGCTCTCTGAGGTGACCACCACTGTGCTGCCCAGAAGAGAGACATACTGAAGCCTGTCCTTGGGACGTTTTTTTTTTTTTTAAATGTAGTCAGTCTTTATCACTGTGGCTTCTGATATAGTTTCAGTGTTCTGCTCCCCTGGGTCCTTTGTTAGAACACATGGCACCCTCTAAGGAACTCCTAATATCCCTGAGTTCTGTTTGTCACGGGTAAACACACCCATTGATGAAGGCCCACTTTGTGCCAGCATGGAATTTCCTCTTTCCCTGATGTGGACACGGATAGAAGATGACGATGCCTGAACAGAACACCAGGGTGGGTAGCCACGGCAGTCTCAACTCCTGCTTCAGCTAAGGCTGACCAGTGTTAGCCCACATTAGACACGATGCTGGGCAGCCAGTTCCCAAGGACTTAGGAGAAAGCTTTCAAGTGCTGGGTGGGGACCCGTGAGGTACTGTGTGCTAGGAGAACAGGAAGTTCTGTGGTGTGAACAAAAATCCCTGAAAAGCAGCCGTGTCTGGCTGTGACCCAAGAACTCCTGGAAGGAGTCTGTGTGCAGAGACTGACAGATCAGTTGGGATTTCAGTGCTGTGGAGAGACTGGAATTTTGTAGGTTCAGAGGCTTGTTACTTTATCTTGGGCCGGTGTTAGCTTCTGGAACAGCCATTTCTTGTCCCACTTTGTATCGGAACCAACACCTCACGATAATAAATAAAAGCCCATGAGAAGCTGTTAACTTAACAGGACACTAGCTTCCACCCGTCCAACATCTGGGAACATCATCAGTTAGCATCTTGGGCCTACAGAGTAGCTGCCCCATCTCGTGGTACCTGTCTCTCAGGGTGTGTCTTAAATACCACCAATGTATTTTAAAATTGCTTCGATTTATGACTTTCTTTGTTCTGTAAAACTATGAAACTGCTTCCACATGGAACATGATATTTGGGGTAATCTAAATTTGTGTTCTGGGGTCATGGTCGCTCAGCATGGCTCCAGAATAAACTCTTACCCTGTTTAAGATGAGAGCTGTCGTTTTTTGTCATTAATAGTGGGAACCACAGCGACCAGAAACACTCAGGGAGACAGTGGCCATCAGGATCCAGGAGCTTCTACCTGGGACAGGCCACACGCCTGCCTGTCTTCATCAGCAGCTCTCAGTGGGCAGGGGGAAAGAGGAAGTGTCCACCTGGGAGAAATTCCGGGGAAAGCCAGCTACACTCTGAGTAGCTGGAAGAAGCAACGATAAGTATGTAATAGTATTAGATAAGTATGCAATAGTGTATTAGATAAGCATGTAATAGTGTATTAGATAAGCATGTAATAGTGTATTAGATAAGCATGTAATAGTGTATTAGATAAGTATGTAATAGTGTATTAGATAAGTATGTAATAGTGTATTAGATAAGTATGTAATAGTGTATTAGATAAATATGTAATAGTGTATGTAGATAAATATATAATAGTGTATATAGATAAATATGTAATAGTGTATGTAGATAAATATATAATAGTGTATATAGATAAATATGTAGTAGTGTATGTAGATAAATATGTAATAGTGTATATAGATAAATATGTAATAGTATATGTAGATAAATATATAATAGTGTATATAGATAAATATGTAATAGTGTATGTAGATAAATATGTAATAGTGTATATAGATAAATATGTAATAGTGTATGTAGATAAATATATAATAGTGTATATAGATAAATATGTAATAGTGTATATAGATAAATATGTAATAGTGTATATAGATAAATATGTAATAGTGTATGTAGATAAATATGTAATAGTGTATATAGATAAATATGTAATAGTGTATGTAGATAAATATGTAAACAGCTCACAGTTGACAGAAAACTCACAAAGTGCCTGAAGAAACGCAGGCAAAATCTCTGGACCCACGGCTGTACTGCAGGTCAGGAAGAGGTGGGCAGGGCCCTTGAGATGGCTCAGGCACACACTGCCCACCTCCTGGGGGACCGTCCCCACAGTGTTTCATAATCACCTGTTTCAGATAACACATACTGTTCCTTTTCATTAAACAGTGATGAACACTGGCTAGTTCTCTTCAGTCCATCCAGGGGCCAGAGGGGACAGCCTGGGAAGGCAGGGCTTGTGGACTCTCCAGGACAGGCGCAGGGCCAGGGAGAGTTCAGCAAGCTCAGGAATGGTACCCTTGCAGCCTGCCCCCACCGGCCCCGGGGATCCCTACCCCACCCTGCACCTGGCAGCAGAGGAGAGAATTGCTAACAATACTTAACTTGACCAATAACACACACAGCAGTCCCCAGTGGATCGCAAGCCCATTGTCACCAAAAATGCTTTCCAAAACTATCAAGAACTCTCGCCAACTTCCTGAACAACAGAAACTCACAAGTGATAAGATGCTGAGGGATTCGGAAGGTTAGAACGAGAGGCTAATCGCGTGCAGCCAAGCTGCCAGCCCCATTTGCACAAGCCCCGCAGACTGTTATTAGAACAACCCAGAAAAGATCGGAGAGTGGAGCGTCAAGTAGCTTGCTCACGGGGTCCTGCTTTTCACACGACGGTGACCGAACGGCCACGGCACTCATTCCTCCACACCTGCGTTTCTCATCAAGTGCACACCGAGCCAGGGAGCTGCGAGCCCACAGCCCTTGAGGTTATCAGAGGTCATCTCCCCAGGCAAAGAGACAGGTCAGGGTCCTTGGCAGGCTGCACACCCCAGTCCTGAGGAGATGGGATCCGACACGTCTGCGGCCACTGCATCTCTACTCTGAAGAGGTCTCCATTGTGTTTAGTGACCATAGATGGGGTGCTTGGCAGGGAAGCTCTGTGCCTGGCTCCCATGCTTGGTGTATCCCAGGCCTCTGGCCGGGGTGGATACAGGACAGCCGTCTCTACTCCAAGGCCTCACAGATTGACCTACATGTTGCCTGCATGGAGTTGTACATTGGCTACATGGAGGTGTGTGTGTAGGTGTGTGTGTGTGTGTGTGTGTGTGTGTGTGTGTGTGTGTGTGTGTTTATGTCTGAAAGAGATGGAGCACACAGCGACACTGTCTTTTTAGCCCCCCTCAAAGGGGCTCCCCTAGACTCCAAGGGCACTCCAACAGAGGTGGCTTCATGGTTCTTGTTTTTGTTTTTGTTTTGAGACAGTCTCCTGAGCTCAGGCTGGCCTTGATTTTTCTACCTATCCGGGCATGACCTTGAATATAAGATCCTTCTGCCTCTGCCTCCCTGGTAGAGATAAGAGGTGTGCAGCCGCAGCAGCACTTCTAAGTGCTGAGGAATGAGCCACGGAAGAGACTCGAGGCCCTTGTAAGGCACGCAGATTCCCCCAGGCCAGAAAAGAGACCTGCAAAGACGCAAGAGAGGCGGTCCCCAGGATGGATGGATGGTAGGGTGGGAGACGGAGTGACAGGGTGTCTGCAAACCAGGGGAGCCACGCTGATGGGTCCGGCAAGGAACCCCAGCACTGGGGGAAGACAGGCATGGACCTTAGAGAGTGAGACACAGACCAGTGAGCGGGCGGCCAGAGGCGCCTCAGTCCCTCCTGGGAAGGGCAGAGCTTCGTCCTGCACGGAAGGAAGTGATTTCCTTCAGGAAAGCCAACTCTCCCACAGAAGGCGTGTCGGAGGAGCCTCGGGGTCAGGGGGCCGTGGGCTGGACACACTCCAGCCTCAGCAGAGTCGGAGCAGTGCCTTAGGGGGCTCTGCAGCAAGAGTTAGCTATGGTGAGGACGAGCCTGCAGCGGAGACTGACTGAGGGAGGAGCAGAGGCAACCGAGCTGGGCTGGGTGTGGCCTCTCCCGACGTCATTTGGCACAGGTGACTGGAGTGAACGGCAGTTGTCTGACCAGCCAGATGGGATCCCTGAACGGGCCTATCCACGGATGCGCTTGAGGCCTCCCACCGCTGGCCGTGAAATGGTTAACTGTAGAGCGCTTGGGGGACTACTTGGCCAAACGCTCTGCTGTGGTGGTATGCTATGCTGAAATGAAGAGGGCTGAAGGAACGCCAGCTCACACAGACGGCCACAGACGGCGGCAGCGAGTGAGCTGGAAAACAGGCTTATCAGTGTTTACCCAGCACGGTCCAAACCTCCGCATGACCTCGGGGACAGGAGCGTGTGGACAGAATGTGGACACAGCAGCCTGCACACGAGGCTCCTGCCATCACGTTGGCAGTGATGGCACTGGGGGACTCAGCCTGTAAAACAGCTGGCAAACTGGCCAGTCATCGCCCAGCAGCCGCCTGCCTCTGGAGACACGCAGGGATCACAGGCACGCCCCGTTCAGAACTGTTCACAATAGTTACGGAGGGGATGGAGCCCTTGCATCCACTTACATGCAAGTGGGACCACATGCTGGGTCATCTGCACCCTGGCCTCTGACTGAGCCTTGACACAGAAAGCATCTCTGACACGTGCTGAGTGAAATGATCCACCGCGAGGCACGAGCACTCAACGAGGACACTCACTACGACCCCTGGAGTGTCGAACTACCCAGACCAAAGGTGAGTGGTGGCTTCTGGGACGGGGATTAGGGGTTGGGTTTGGGAAGATGAGATGCTGGAGATGGAGTGTGTGTGTGTGTGTGTGTGTGTGTGTGTGTGTGTGTGTGTGTGTGTGTTGGGAGCATATTTCATGTACTAAATGTTTAAGATGGAAACTGAGGTATACATACAAGTATACGCATACATATACACACATACATATGCATACATATACATACATACATACATACATACATAGATACATACATACATACTATATATATGTAGGTACTTTCCCCCAAGACAAGGTTTCTCTGTGTAATAGCCCTGGCTATCCTGGAACTCTTACAGACCAGGCTGGCCTTGAACTCGCAGAGCTCCACTTGCCTCTGCCTCCCGAGTGCTGGGATTAAAGGTGTGCGCCACCACCCACGCCCAGCTGAGAAGCAGTGCTGTGTATTTTGCCACAATAAAAAAAAAATAATGAATTTAAAATGTAAGTTTTGACAGGTTACATCACTTCAAAGGGCTTCTAGAATAATCTGGGAAAGGTAATCAGACCGGAAGAGAGGAAACAGCCCAGGAGCGGTGACCCCAACAAGCCGTCATGCCAAGCTCAACTCAGGATACGGGTTCCTGATCACAGCTTTTTTTTTTTTTTTTTTCTTGGTCACTCCCCTGTTGGAGAGCGTCTGGGTTCATTTCTCAGAGCTTGTACACAGGTCATCTGTGGGAGGTCATCCCCCGGGGCCACCGCCTGGGGTGCACTGGCTCAGCAGCACTCTGGGCCTCACGGCTCTGGATTGGGAAGGACCAGGACACACAGAGAAGAGAGGAGTGAGCAGTGACAGGAGTTAGGGCCGGGATCTGCGGCGTGGTGCCCAGCAGCCTGCCCGGCTCCCCAAAGCCTGGGGTGCCACCACCACTGAATACAACAGCAAGCTCAGGACGCGCCACACTTGAGCAGACGTGACCAAGCCCGTGCTTGAGCTAGATTTTCTGCCCGACATTCCACGTCTCATCAATACACAGGACATACAGACGGATTTTCCTGTCAGGGGAATGCAGATAAATCGACAGATGCTCAGCGCAGTCAGGTCAGGGTCAACCCTGTGGGACTGACCTGTAGGCTGCTCCCAGGACAGCCTTAACCCAGTGCCCGTGAGGCTCAACCAGAAGCCCAGGGAAGGTCGGCAAGTACCAACTGGTACCAACTGGCACAAGGCCTGGGCAGCCAAAGCGGCTTGAGCCCTGAGGGACTCCTCACACTCCAGCCAGAGCACACAGCGCTAAGGGCGTTCCACCAAACAGCCCCACAAGGGGGATTCTTGGGGGACCCCCTGCCTTCTGCAGAGCGCTATGATGGCAACCTCTCCCTGACTGCCTCTTCTCACATTCTGGGACCAGCCCCTGGGAGAAGCATAAACATGTGGCTCATGACGAGAAGGTTCGGTTTCCCGGTTCCTACTTGGGGTCCACCTTGGAAGACTGAACTCCAGCTGTTTCTTTAGGACAGGGTAGTCACTGGCGCAGAGGGACAGAAACGGCCACACAAGTCACAGACCCCGGCCGGGGCCACCACATGAAGTGAAATCTCTCCTTCAGCCACGGCAGAAGGTATGGCTCACAATACTGAGTCCAGAGAACCCCAAGCCATGGTCACCAGGTAAAGCGCTCGTCCTTGGAAGCTGGCACAAGAGTACTAGGCCTAAACCTTAGAGAGATTATCACCACAGACACCCTGAACAAGGACCCAGCCCTCGGGCGAGGATGAAGACGGGGAAGCCTCAGAGCAAACGGCCAGATTAGCCCCATGAGTCAGACCAACTGCCACAAATGCTAGCCTGCGCCATGGCCAGAAGAGTCCAGGATGGCAGGAAGATGGGATTTCCTCAGGTCTACAGCCTGACGCTTGGTCAGTCACAGAACCAGACAGCCCTGGAGTCAAGTTCACACATCCCCTCAGTGGGATGTACGCACCTGCTCAGCCTGCTGCACGCCTTACTTTCGGGGTCAGGGCGGGGAGGCAGTGGAAAGTGAACCCAAGGCACACTCTGCCCTTCTCTCACACCGCCGGGCTGGCAGGCTGGCCAGGACCATGGACCACCATGATTAGCCTAATGCAAAGACCGGCTGTAGGAAAAGCCTATGCACTGGAAGTCTAGGGGTGCACACTATATGGCTCTAATTCTATCCTTTCTGGTAGCAGGGAGCTGGTTAGCATGCTAAGATAAAACATACCAAATTAAAGCAACAGTACACACACACACACACACACACACACACACACACACACACACACACACACGAAGGAAAAAAAGGAAGCAAAGACTGTGAATAGTCCCTCCCCTTCTGCTGTACTGTACTTTATTTAACACCCAAAGACATATTTTTCATAATCTCTAACCAGAGCCAGCCTCTTTGTATGATCCTTACTGGTGTAACCAACAAGCAGGCGACCCGAGAAGACAGCCTGCCCCCAGGAGCAGGTTGACCCACAAGAACCCCCAGCACAGCCAGGGACCCGGCCGCTCCATCTGGCGCCCTGTGGCCGAGCATAGGACTTTAGACTCGCATCATCAGCGGGGATCAGAGAGAGAGGCTCGGACCGGGAGCACCTACCTGGGGCCGTGGCCGCCGCCTCTGCTTGGTCTTGAACAAGTCTGATGCCGTCGGACACGTCCACCTGGTGATCGGCCTCCTCCTTCGAGGCCCCATTGTCCTGCTCTGATGGAGAGCGGCTTCTGCGGCCAAGGTCCTTGCACAAGCTGAAGCACCCACAGTCGGACATGAGGCTGTGGTATCAAAAGGAAAATGGGGTCAAGTCGCAGGGCGAGCGAAGAAGTCTTTCTCCGGACAAGAACAAAGCCACTGTTTACTTCAGTTCTTCTTCTGAAGAGGCGCTGTGTCAAGTTAAGCTCATTCTCCGCATTTCAACAGCTTGTGTAGCAGGCTGTCTTGATACGCGGTTTAAAAAAAAAAAAAAAAAAAAACAAAAAAAAAAAAACGTCACTTATATATGCTGGGATGGGGGTTGTACAAGAAAAACAGTACCGCTTACTTCTTCGGCGTAAGAGGGGAAAAAGAGAGAAACAGACTTTCTTGACATTTAGGGTCTTGTTTCAAGGACGTGAAAGTGCCAGGTCTCTGGTTTCCCAGCTCTGCCCCACTGGCCAGGCAAGCTTTCCAAGCCAGGCTTGTGGCTTTTCAGATTACTCAAAGCATTTTTAAACCCTCTAAAGCAAAGCAAAGGCTCCCAGGTCCAGAACAAACATTATTGTATTCTTCCTCCAGGGGAAATCTGGCAAACACCTTGGTGAAGCGTCTTTGGAAGTGATCTTCAATTTAAAGAGAAAGTGTCACATGGCTAGTTTCACCTGCCCACAGTAGCTGTTAGCCCCGTCACCTGCCCGGGTGACTGCTCACCGGGGCGCTCTGGGGCCCTTCTCAGCACTGGGGAGGCTCCGTGGGACTCTGTCTGTTGGCTTAGTGCCCACAGGCCGTCCTGGGAGAAGGAGAGTGGAACACGTCATGGTATGTTGTCTTGGTGCCTCCACAGTATGTATGTCTTTCACAGTGCCCCTAGAGTTTTGCCTTCTATCTCTGATGCCCCTGCCTCGGGCATACACCATACCCCTTGCTTTAAACCTTCTTTCCCCAGCTCCATCTTGGAAGAGGCCACTGTCTGCAGGAGGCTGTCTCCTGGACAGGTCGGATGATTAAGATCCCCACTTCACAAGCCCGTCTCAAGCTCCTGCTCAGCACAAGCCTAGCTTCTCTTCAGAGGAAACCCACACCAGGGTTAGCGCCTTGCCTTGCTCTGGCTCTGCTGCCTGTCCCTCCTGGAGTCTGGCTGCTGGTGGGTAGAGATTTGTATTGAGATGTCTGTCTCCCGAAATGTGATCAAGGTGCCTAGGGCCTGAGAACCTCTCTCTGTTCTCTCTGTTCACAGTGTGGCCCATTCAGGTAGGAAGCGGGCTGCCTGGCCAGGGAATGTCCATGATCCAGTAAGTACAATGTTCCCAAACAGGGCAGACATTCTAGCTCTGGGAAGTGTCCAGCCAAGGCTTTGCTCTCTCCCACTTCCTCCCCAGCTCCCAGCCACCCTGGGTATGGACAGCTGGCCTATCTGCTTGTCTGACATGAAACAAGTCCCTTTGTGGTTTAATGCTGCCCACTCAATCCTCTGTCACTCTATGTCTGTTTATTACAAAGTTTCTCAAGCTGTCTCTGCAGTGGTCTGGGGATAGACCTTGGGGAACATGGGGTGCATGTTCTCTACATGGTGAGAACAACACACGCACAGCCTAGCTTTGTCTCACACCCCCCTCACCTGCGTGTAGAGACTCGTGAAGGATGAAATTCCAAGGGCAACTGACCCTTGACCAGAGACCTACTTCTGGGCTCTGTGAACCAAATTATGACTATAGAAAGTTGGAAGGGAAATTTCCTTGGTTCACAAACCAACCAACCAACTAACCCCATTTTATCCTCTCATCTTCTAAAGTCTAGTGACAGAATTTAATATGTTTTGAGGATGTCGGTGTCCCACACTTTTTTGGGGGGAAGCCAGGCTGATGCTGTGTGCGTTCATACTGAAGGGTGCCAAGGGGTGTCTCTGCCTCACATGTCTGTGCTTCTATTGCCCACACTCTATCTCTAAGCACAACAGAGAGGATCCCAGGCTCTTTCTTCAGCAATGGTGAGGAACAGTGCAAGGCTTGGGGGTACCCCGACCCTCTAGGTTATTCCCAGCTCCCCATGATGGTTGAACTCAGCATGCTTCCTGATCAAGCCTCCCTATCTCCAGCAGACTGCTATTTCCCTGGCTGCTTGCACACCAGTCCCTGGTGTACTATATGTAAGAACACCCCAGCGGAGGTAAAGCTGCCCAAGCCGATCATGAGCAGGCAGAGAAAGAGAGACAGATAGACAGACAGAGAGAGGGAGAGAGAGACAGAGAGACAGACAGAGAGAGAGAGAGAGAGGCTGGGCACAGCAGAAGGGTGACAGGCAGTGATGTGTTTCCTGAGCGGTAGGAAATCAGACTCTCACAGCTGGTGTCGCCTACGGGCACAGTTCAGTTCTGAGGACTGCATCCATATGGACTCATTTTTACAGTCTCAAGGTTACCAGAACCCCAGAACAGGTGTCTGACAGCTTGCAGGTATCCTGTGTCCAATGAGGGGCTAGCCTGGGTGGCCCAGGTTCCAGGTCTTTACACCCTGGAGCCGTGATAGGTGTCGCACACACCAGGGCAGGGTTACAGCCACCCACAGCTGTGAAAAGTCACCAGGTAGCTGGAACTCGGCTAAGCACAGTGAGGATCCAAGGCAAAGAAGCCCCAACCCTGCCTCACCGGTCTGTTGGCCAGTGTTTAGGATACACCTGCTGTCGTCTTTGTCAGGGTGACTCCTGCTTCTGCCGGCTGGCACAGGCTATGGCACGGGACAAGACTCGGTGCCAATACATGCATAAGAGGCAACACCCTGGAGGATGGGCCACGGCAGCAGCCTGGGCCCCAGTGGCTTGAGCCTGCTGCTCACACAGAGCGGTAAGAAAGTGCAGTGTGAGCACAGAGCCCCCCTCACATGAGTGCCTCTGGTTCCAGCCCACCGCTCAGGGTCATTAATGCCTCCCGCAGCCCCGCCCCACCTCCACCTCTGTCTCCAGCATGCAGAGCCTCTCCCGGGCTCATTTGTCTTGCGACAGACTTAGAAACTATGTGAAACGATGTCGTCACGGTCTCTGTGTCCACTGCTGCCTCCCCCATAGATTTGTGTTGGTTTTTGTCCTTTATTCCATTTTGGAAATTTTGGTGATGTCCATGGTCAGTCAGAGTCCTAGCACTTTCCCAGCTGAAATGCAGGCTTTCTGTGGCTGGCCCTTCCTTAGATCTCTGAGCATCTGCCCTTCAGGGCTCCAAAGTAACCCTGGACATCCTGGGGGAGGAGCCTGTTTCCTGTGACTCCAGGGAGCTGACTGTGGTGGCCACAACTCATGACTGAGCCTCTTCACATTCTGGGCTCTTGAAACTTGGTCCAAAGTGACTGGCCCTCTTGTGTGTCCAAGGGTCCCTTGGTAGCTAGCCATGGTGTGTTCACTGTCCCATCAAAGTCCCACATGTCCTGCAAGCTCTCTTTGACAGGGCTTGGAAGGAATATCACTGCATCCTTCCGGGCCTGTGGCAGCCTGGAGCTGTGAGATGAACCCAAAAGTCTGTCCCCTGGTCCTCCGCAATGGCCCAGAGTGGAGCAAGGTACTCAGAAGCCACCACTGCATGCAGGTGCCACTGCCCTAAATGACTTTCTTACAGGTGTAGTGCCCCCCAAAGAGCCCCAACATCTTGTGCCCACCTTCTGGGGCTCTTTCCAAGGGGGAAAAATAGCAGTAGCTGCTCTGTGCCTGAACGACAGGTCCTACAGAAGAAGGCTCCTGTTACTTCTGTGAGATGTGGGACAGACAGGGACCCGCTCATCAGGATCCAGGGCTCAGGCATCCCTAGTCTCACGCCGAGAGGACCACGAGAGACTAAGTGTGGTGTCCTGGCCACCTTCTCACCAGAACCAGGAAGGGAGCGCCAGGGAGTGGCGCAGAAACAGCTGGGTACACACAGCACATGGTGTCCCTGTCACTGTCATCCTTACACTGATGGCAGCTGGATCTCCAGAGCCTCAGTTGGCCCAGCCAGGTCAAGGTCACTTGTTCCACTCCTTCCTGGAGGATCCTCTCTTGGTTTCATATTTCATCATATTTTGCAGAAATGAAATGAAGTAACCTTCAAGGCAGGGACCTCTGTACAGAGGTGACTAAGACACCGGGTTTCACAAGACAAAGGTCTGCACTTGGGGGGGCCCTCAAACAGAGCTGACGTAGGACCTACAAGTAGGGCACATCCACAGAAAGCCTTAGCAGCATGGGGGGGACATTCTGTCCCCCTTCAGGTTCCCAGGCCTCCCCACTAGAGGTAGTGAAGGTAACTCTGCAGAGACGTGATGGTTCAGAGATCTCTGGACAGTCACCCAGAAATGAGGGGGTCCTCAGGACTGAGACTTTGTCCATAGGCCCGTAAGTGGCTTCCATGGCCATCCTTGGTCCCTCACACCCTTCACTCTCCACAAGGCTTTTCTACGGGTCTCAGTTTCTATAGAACTGGGTAAGGCAGTTGGGGCAGGCGAGGGATCTTCCCGAAATGTGGTGGCTCTTGGCCACACTGGACCTGAAAGCCTGAGTGACCATTTCCAAGCCTCTGCCCAGGCATTGCATTCAGGGCAAGGTGACAAACTAAAATAGGACCTTGCCTTAGCCTGCAGGGCTCCGAGACCAGAACAGTTAAGAACAAAGCAGGGGTCTCTCCTGCTGCAGCTGACCAAGACTGCGACAGAGCTCTGCAAGCTCGGGTCTTGACACCAGCTTTGGGACTGACAGGACACACAGGTCTCTGTAATTCCGAAGACCTCCCCAGAGCCCAGAGGGTAGCACCCCACTCTTACCTGGCCAAGTAGTCTGTTTACTAGAGGAGAGGCTGGTGCACACCCAAGCCCCAATTGCTAAGGAGAAAGGGTGGTACTTTATTTTGGTGGTGACCTGCTGCCAGGGATACACATCCTGGAGCCTCCCACGGCCCTGCACCACATCCTTTGGGCAGATGGGCATCTTAATCCTCACTGGCCCATGGCTCTGCAGCTGTTTGGGGTAGGACTCACTCGCCATGGCCAGGAGGCTTCCAAAAACACCAGGGTGGCATTTGGTCTCCTGCCTGAGGGCCTGAGAGGGTCAAGAGTAGCCATGCCAAGATCCTGATTAAAAAGTAACTCCTAGTGGGAGACTTTGGAGCTTAGCAGAGAAAGTGATACAATTATTTTTAACCTGAAGCCTAAGCTTCTTTTGGTAAAAAGGCAGAGCAGCCATGCCCAGCCAAGCCTCCCTGTCTATGGCACCTGTCCTGGACACTGACCCAAGTACTGGGTTGGAAGGAGCTGGAGAGGGCTTGGGGGGTGGGTGGTTCTGAGACTTGTCCAGGGGAGGCAAGAGCCCCGCCTCCTGCAGGTGACACCTGGTCCAGGGTGCGAGGGGATTCCCCCTCCACGTGACACTGGGAGTGTGAGAGGAACCCCACTCTTAACAATAGGGACACTTAGGGAGACCCCCGCTCCGAGCCAGAGTTCCCGCCGCCGCCGGGGAGGAGGTGGAACGTAGGGGCGACCGGGTCCCGTAGCCAAGCGATCCAGACCGGAATGGTTCTGGGCGGCGAGCTCGGGGTCCCACTTCCCTTCTTCTGCCAACCACACCCTCCCTCCCGTAACACACCCCCCCCCTCCTCTCTCCTCGGTCCCCCGTCGCCCCAACCCCGTGCACACCTGTCTGTGCTGGGGACTGTCTTCTCCGCGTCCGGCGAGCTCACTCGCGCTCGCAGGTGCCACGCTCCCAGACTCCGCCCGCCGGTCGGTCGGTCCGGGGCCACTGAGAGGGGGAGGGGAGGGGGGGAGAGCAGGGAAGGCGGGAGCCGGAGAGGGTGGGGGAGGGGCGGAGGCGCCGGGGACCGGGAGGCGACCGTTGCAAGCCCGACAGTGGGAAAGGGGATCTCAAGGGAGGAGGCGGGGCATGGGCGGGATTCAGGGGAAGGGGGCCAGGGAGGAGGTGGGGCGTGGGCGGGTTTGCAAGAGTGGAAAAGGGCGGGGTAGGGGCGGGTCCGGGGGGAGGGAGGTGCGTGCGTCCCCCAGTCCCTTACTGTCCCGAGGTCTTCTGAGCCCAGCCGAGCCTGGGTTCAGGCGCACTTGGGTCCCGGCTCCCCATACCTCGGGATCTGCCCCGGGGTCCTCACAAGGCCTCTCAACTGGCCTGTAGGGAAGTGGTGTCCACTATGAAGCCCCCAGCTGACCCGACTGGGTTTGCCCGCTCTCCCAAGACCCTTCTCTGCTGCTCCCAGATGGAAGAACTGACTCAGGTGGGAACCCCCGGCTTCAGACAGGTTCCACAAGCCTTTCTGGCCTCCGCGTTCTTATCTGACCTGCCGGTGGAAGAGCATGCTCCACTCACAAGCGATTGTTGAGGTTCCTTGAGTTACCATCTGTAGAGACAGCGCCTAAACACAGGAGCACTCGCCATCTCCGAGAAAGACCACACGGTCAAGCACCCCATTCTCTGGTCCCCAGGCAACAGGTCAGTCTTCCCCTCCCATAGTATGCATGAACGCGAGCGCCCCTGCTTTCTGAGTGCCACAGACAGGAAGGGCACTGTGCCCCGGGACAAACTCAGGTCTGGCAGAAAACACCCCAAGAGCCCACAGTTTGATCCTGCATCTGCTAAGGCTCCAGGGCAGGCATTCACAAATGTGCAGTTAGAAGCAAACTTTTAGAATGGAGAATGGCCGGAAAAGTACCTCCACTGGCTGGGCAGAGTGGGGGACCTCTTTGAATAGACAGAACCGACCCCGAAGAGGGACGCAAACCAAATGTGTGGGAAATTACAGCGATGGCTGAACCCACTTGGGTGACGATGACTCTGAGCTGAGCTGGGTAGACAAGATGGATTGGGGTGACCACTAAAGAACCCTCCTCTTGGGTAGGTATGTCATTCCTGGGGTGAGTGCTCTTGGGCAAGCCTCAGCACCCTGCCCCGTCCAGAACTGGGCACTTGCCTGGCCCAGACTTGAGTGCAGAAGCTTCCCTGGCTAGTGGGAAGAAGGGTTGGGGAGCAGACAGAAGCCACCAGATGAGCAGGGAAGGAGGCGGGGCTCTGAGAGATGAGACAGCTTGGGAAGGACTATGGAGAAAACCCCTGGAATCTTTCTTTCTTTTCTCTCTCTTTCTTTCTCTCTCTTTCTCTTCCTTCCTTCCTTCCTCCCTCCGTCCCTCCCTCCCTCCGTCCCTCCCTCCCTCCGTCCCTCCCTCCCTCCGTCCCTCCCTCCCTCCCTCCCTCTCTCTCTCTCTCTCTCTCTCTCTCTTTCTTTCTTTCTTTCTTTCTTTCTTTCTTTCTTTCTTATATTTAGGTTATTTTAAAGATTTTCCTTACGGATGTTTTGCCTAGATGTATGTCTGGGTACCACTTGAGTGACTGGTGTCTACAGAGGCCAGAGGAGGGTGTAAGAGCCCATGGAACTGGAGTTATAGGTGGTTGTGAGCTGCCATCTAGGTGCTGGGAATCGAACCTGGGTCCTCTGGAAGAGCAAGCAGTGCCCTTAACCATAGAGCTACCTCTCCAGCCCTTTAATGGCAGTTTTCTTCAGTTAGCCAGGGCAGAGGACGCATTGCCTTGTACTGGCTAGCTGCTAGGAGCTGCTGAGAGGCAGACTTGGGGTTTTCTTCCTGAAGGCTTCCATACATACCCCAAAAAGGTCAGACTGGACCGGCATGAAGCTTTTTTGTTTTGTTTTGTTTTTCAGTTAAAAAATAAAAACACAATGAAACAAAAACTGTGTGTGCATATGTGCCCATGTGCAAGTCCCAAGGGACACATGTGGAGGTCAGAGGACAACTCGTGGAATCTGTTCTCTCCACTATATAAGTTCTGGGGACCAAACTCCGGTCATCGGGCCTGATAGCAAACACTCTTACTCACGGGGCCTTCTATCAACTTCCACATTAGGTTCTTTAACCTTCAAAAACAAACAAACAAACAAACACCCGGCAAAGTTCCTGTTTCCCATGATGGCATCCAAGACCCTCTCTACACAGCTGTATTAAATGTCATTTAAGGGAGCAATGAGAGTTCACGAAAGTGCAGAAGCAGCAGCCCCCAGGCACAGAGTTTCGGCAGGACTCACAAACATCTGTTACCACTGGTGCAGAACCAGAAGTGACCAGTGCCGTCACCATGACCCCACACAGGTGGTTCTGCACAAGGCGGGAGGCGCCTATCCTAGGACTAAAGACATCCCTTGACAACCGGAAAACTGTCTCAGCTGATAGAACGTGCACAGCCACAGCCTGCCCTAAGCAGCCCTGTTGCTAAGGAGGCCAACCCAGAGCACCATCTTTTTTTGGGGAAGCCCAGAGTGAGCTTTCTGCCATTCAGAAAACCTCAGGCTGAGTCTCCAGTGAGGTCATGCAAGGGACTTCGAGCAGCCGGTGACAAAGCCCATCCATGCCATCACACGTCCCAGCAGCCCCCTGCTGGTGTCAGGCTTGTTAGCTGGGCGAGCCTTTTGTGCCCGGCAGCTCCAAGAGCCCCAGGAGCCCCCAGCAAAAGACGCAGGAAATTAGCATCACAAAGGAGTTGGGGAGGGGGAGGCAGCCAGCCCAGGAGATCAAGTCAGTTCAGGAGTCTTTGCAGAAGTGTGTGTGTGTGTGTGTGTGTGTGTGTGTGTGTGTGTGTGTGTGTGTGTGTGTGTGTGTGTGAGAGAGAGAGAGAGACAGAGACAGAGACAGAGACAGAGACAGAGAGCTACAGAGAGCGCAAGCTTGGTTAACATTGCAGATAATAGCCAGTAGAAGAGGCAGCTTGTAGTCTGATGCCTCTCTGAGCAAAGGGAATCCCAGATTTGCTGTGACATTCACTGACCAGGCTCCTGTCTTTCCCCATGAGACACAAAGCAGGTTCAGCAGCCCTTGGGCAGTTTCTGCAACTGCCTCGAAACTGTGGTGGCTTGTGTCCTCAGGACATCTCAGTGGATCGGCTCTGTGCAAAGAGCAGGAACAGCAGAGGGAAAGGCACGGTATGCAGAATGGGAAGGTGAGTCGGTGGATCTGGGCTCGCAGACACCATCAGCTACACCCTTTCTGTTAGTTCTGTTTTGTTTGGTGGACTCTCATTTCAAGATTGCGCCTTCCTAAAGCAGCAAGCTCTCCAAAGAAGGTATGGTGTTCTGGTTTGGCCAGGGTTGTCTGGCCTGGCATTTCCTTATGTAGACCAGGCTGTCCTTGAATTCACAGAGACCCTCCTGCCCTTGCCTAAAGGTGTGTGTCACCACATCCAGTTCATGAGGTACACCCTTAAAGTGTGAAGCCATCATTGGCTTAGATCCAATGCAATAGGACTGGGGTCTAGGGGCACAGGCCAGGGACGATGCCAGGTGACGAGAGAGGAGGGTATCGGGATAGATTTCCCAAGCAGGTGCAGGGACCCAGACATATGGCCTTGGATTTCCATCCTCCAAAACTGTGAGGATAGATTTGTCCGCAGCATCTGAGTTGGAGCTGGTTCTGCAGTCCTAGAATCAAACTCAGCAAACAGACAAGCACCTGGCATGATGTAACTATTCCATACATGCTTCCTGATGATCTCTTCTTGACAAAGACAGTGATCTGTGCCACATACAGGAAAAGTCAGTTGTGAGGGGAAGTGTAGCTAGAGTTTTCCTGCCTTGCCCACAGTCAGGACAAATCTTTGTCACCCACCAGTCCCTCAGCTGCTCAGACCCAACCAAGTAAACACAGAGACTTATATTGCTTACAAACTGTATGGCCGTGGCAGGCTTCTTGATAACTTTTCTTATAGCTTAAATTAATCAATTTCCATAAATCTATACCTTGCCACATGGCTCGTGGCTTACCAGCATCTTCACATGCTGCTTATCCTGGCGGTGGCTGGCAGTGACTCTTTCTACCTTCCTGTTCTTTCTTTTCTCCTCTCTTAGTCCCACCTATACTTCCTGCCTAGCCACTGGCCAATCAGTGTTTTATTTATTGACCAATCAGAGTAATTTGACATACAGACCCTCCCCCAGCTTTCCAGCTAAGGGCGATATAAAAGAGAATAGGAACCCAAAAGAGGTCCCAGAGTTTGATACACTCCAGAGCCCCCAGAGCAACCCATATCCAGGCCTGTATCAGGGGTTGGGGAAGTTCCAGGGGACACACAGGAGGGACATTTGGTCTTGGTCTCTGCCTTGGCCCCTTGGAATTCCCATCCACTAGCCTCCACTCTGTAGTAGGCTTTCTTGGACTGCCAGCCCCCAAATCACAACATGGAGACTTATTATTAGTTATGAGTGCTCGGCCTTATCTTGTCCCACTGGCTCTTATAACTTAACTTGTTTCTCTTCATCTGTGTTTTGCCTTGGGACTTTTTACCTTTCTTTCATTCTGTATGTCCTACTCTCCTGCTTCCTGTGTCTGTCTGGCTGGCTCCCCTTTTCTCTCTGCCCACCAACCACACCTATCCCTCCTCTGCCTAGCTATTGGCCATTCAGCTTTTTATTAGACCAATCAGGTGCCTTAGGCAGGCAAGGTGAAACAGCAACACATCTTTACATCATTAAACAAATATTCTATTCCACAACACCACTTTGCATTTATTTATTTACTACTCAGCCCTAGCTGAGGGAGCCAAGCTTGATGTAGAACGTTCTGATGTGGGGTGAGGAAGCCAAGGCACCAGTGGTCAGGAGAGCTGGGCAGAGCAGAGGCGGGACACAGGCTCAGGCATCAGAATCTCAAGTCCCTCACTCCTTAGCCTGTTAACCAGTGAGGGCAAGGCCCAATGTTACTGTCAGGTAACCGAAACAGGTTGCCCAAAGCTAGAGATGCCTGCTCAGGTCCCACGTCTGCACAGACAGCTGATGATAGCACCAAGAATTTCTTAGTTACAAGTCTTCTAGCAGGTGGAGAACCCAGAGGGACTTGCTGTCTTGCCTCCCAGGTAGGGAATTGGTAACCTAGTCTCACTTTACCAGGCAGAGCATAGAGCGCATATTTAGGCTGCATGTACTCAGCTCTGCAAAGCATTTCTGGCTCCTCCCTGTGGTCCACGGACACACAGAAGTGGCCAATATGATACAAAGGGAGGGTCCCACAGGTTCAGGACTGTGAACTGCATGGGCAATGCAAACCACTCAGGCGGCCAGGAGCCAAGGATTCGGTAGGGACTGATCATCATATCAGCCCATCATACCAAAGCCTGAGATCACTCTTACTAGAAACCGCTCAAGTGAATAATGCGGCTTTTGATCCTGGCTCCTAGGTGATCTACTCTGAGTGTTCAAGTGTGAGCTGGGCCCCAGATGCCCAGCAAAGGAACATATCCTGATATTCTATGTCCGAGGCATCAGCGCCCAGGACATCCAGCTGCAGAGGGTGCCAGGGCCAAGAGCAGGCGGACAGTGAAGAGCCCAGAGGAGCAGAGACTCAGGGGCATTCTTGGGGCTCCTCATGCAGCACCCAGAGTCTGACTCAACTGGGAATAGCATGGAGGAGTTTGCTAGCTGCCTGATAGTGAGACTGGGTTGCTGAGCCCCAAGTTTCACAGAAGATAAAGGAAAGGGGAGGTGTCCCAGAGGTGGGGCACAGGATTAGCCTTGGGCTGGCTGCACAGGAGGGCTGGTGAGGGAGGCTTATGGCCCTGGGGGCTCTGGTGCTAAGTTTCTTGTTCTAGGTATACTCAACATGTACCCTCAGGCCTGGACCACGGTGTGGCTTTACGTTCAGGCTCTCCAGAGAGTCCCATACGCTCAGGGATAGAAGTGCAGTACCCATCACACCACCACCCTGTGCCCCCTTCAGTAAAGCTAAGATTCTGTCTCCCACAATACCCATTTGATGTGACCACCCCCCCCCCCCCAGACATGTGTGCTTACAGTTTTAACCATGGTTTCTGTTAACATGAAGCCACACACGTTTGTAAGAAATCAGAGCTGCATCTTTTCAGTCACTGGGAGTGAACCAAAGCCTCCCGCAGAAAGGCCCAGTCTATCAGGACTGCCTACAGAAAGCAAAGGCACAATCGGGCAGCGGCACACAAAATAAACCTCACGAGACCTCTGATCCGGTTTAATTCACAATTTAATTTTCAAAGCAGGTTATTGGGCTATCAGTTAAACATTAGTGTTGGAGAATGACATGTTTAATGTACTTACTATATTTGATAATTTAAAATAAATCCCAGTACTTAGGAAGATGAGAGCTACAGATAACCATTCATGGTAAATACATCTTTGAGTCTCTCTTATTCAGACATCATAGGTGGACATTTTAAGTGGTAATGGAGCCACACATGATTTTAAGTCAGACAATATATGCATATTAAAATTCTATATCTCTTGATAAGGTAAAAAATAAAGCTATATAAATTGATAGACATTTTTCTGCAAAATTAGAATCACACTTTCATAATACTTCCAACATACACATCTTCATTAAAGCTTTGTTTAGACACAGTATCAGAACTGCTCTCGTTCCCAGTCACCTGTCTTCTGGCTTTGAAAACAGAGAGATTGCATTCGCCAAGTGATATTTTTCCTGTTTTTACAGTCATTAAGTGGGAAACTTCCAAAAGAAATGTAGAACACAAGCGCCTGCTGTTCTATGGCATTGCCAATAAATTACATCAGGATGAAACAAATGTGGATGGGTGAGTCCAGTACCAGTCAGTGCAGATACACCTTGAACTTGGGAGTTCAGAGACCCAGGCTGAGCTCCCTCCAGACCACCAGACACCTGGCTGATGCTCAGCGATCTGGTGACCAGGATAGCACAATCACGACATTCAGGAGCTGATCCTAGGAAATGTGCTCAGGAAAGACAGTCACCCCGACCTTCCAGCCTTTGTCTGGGCCATCCCCCCAATTGCTACCTCAGCCTTCAGAGCCCCTTCCCATCCAGGAGCTCCCGGGGTGGGACCTTTGGTCTGCTTGTACTCAGGAATGGATCGCTGGGATGTAGGGACATGTTTTCCTAGCTAGTATGTGGCAAGGGACAGGCACCTGCACTTGGGATGGCGTGTGGCTTCCTTAGCCTGGATCCTGCTGGCTGGACTGAGGGAGCAAGAGGGGGTCCTGACAGGGAGGTGCACTTCCCTGGGAGGGGAGAGCTGGGTCCAGCACTGCAATGTCACCCACACAGCCCACATGTGAGCACAGCCCAAGCCCCCTTTCTAGGTGTGTGTGTGTGTGTGTGTGTGTGTGTGTGTGTGTGTGTGTGTGTGTATGCACTCGCGTGTGTGAAAGGAGCCCAATGGTCCCAGAGGGCAAAACCTCTGCACAAGGCTATCAGAATGGAAGCTGGGAGGAAAATGCACATGTGCTTGTGTGTGCACATATGTGTACATGTTTATACATGTTTGTAAATGGCCATGACTGTGTGTGTGTAGAACAGAAAGAGAACACATAAGAAGCCAGGCCTCCTGGTACATACGTGAGATGAACTGCTTGCAGGGGACAGAAGCATGAACTCTGGCCAGCGCAGTATGTCACAGATGTTGACATGTGCAATGCAATTAAGAAAAACGCTTCCTCTGAGTTAGTTACGTGCTCTAAGGAAAGTAAAAAGCAGCCGCTGTGAGGTGAGGTGGAGGGCTTCTGCACTCACATTTGGTCTCTTGTTTCTGCATCTCACCTGTGCCCTTGTCTATTTCAAATTCTCAGGCACCTTCATTTGGTAATTTCCTAAGCACACTTTTAAAAGACATTGGAGTGTGTGTAAAGTCTGGGGTGTTCCTATGTAAACTTAGGCTATTGGGGGGTGCAAGAGAGTATCGCCACACCCAGAATGGGTTGCAGGACGCAGAGCCTGCAGGAAGATTATTCTGTGTTTAAGGCTGAAGGATGGAGTACAAACAAAACAAAACAGAAAACGTGAAAATGCAAAGGACCGTGATGAAACAAGAAAAGGAAGTGTGGTCACACCCTCAGCACGCCCTTCACCTGGTGGGTCTCAGACACACCAGAGACACAGAGGCACAGGGCAGAGTCAGTTCACGCAGCAGGGACGGAAACATTCAGCCGAACACTCACCAGCATTTAAAGTGGCCAAAAATTCTTAAACTTAAAATATGAAAGCTTTAAAAACATACTTAAAAATCAGAAGATACATCAACAAATGAATAAGAGATATAGAAACAGCTATGAAAATACTTCAGTGCAAAGGCAATTTTAAGATCCCTAAAAAAATACATTACAAATAATTTGTTAACTAAACATACAGAGAATCTGCCCCTCCCCACAGGTATTACACTTGTACCCGTTTTGGGTTCTTAAAAAGGGCTGTAAAAATGCACACACCACTATTTAAGGGCTAGTGTGGACTGGGGCTCCAACCCTGGGCTGACACATGGCGACGCAGGTGGGTGACGGGGCGTAAGGGGTGTGGAGCCAGGGACAGCCCTTAGAGGAGCTGTGCATTCTCCGTCTGTCACAGCTCGAGGCCATCCCCGGTCTTTGGTGTGATGTTTACGGTCACCCGACTCCCCCAGCTGCCGGGTCCAAGAACTGCTCCTTCTGTCAGCTGGTCCCCGGTTCAAGCACACGCTCACAGGGAAACCTCGTGTAATCTCGTCACAGACTTTGTGCTTCCCGGGTTGGAGACTCTCCCGTGCCTGCGGCCCTCATTACGGCCCCAGGTCTACCACATGACTCCACGGGGATGGGGATGGCTTTCTCCCGGTCTCTGGCTGGCACTCTCTGAAAGGCTGCACCACACCGAAACGTCTTCTCTATGGAAGGTCTGTTGGACGCTCCACGAGACACAGAAATGCCCGTGTGGGAAGCAGCAGGGATTCACAGTACAGAGGCCTTCTGACGGCCCGTCCACGCCAAGGAAAGCCCTGGATGGGATGGATCTGTGTGGCACCAGTGGAGGCAGGCTGAGCAGCAGACTGGAACGGACGAGTCCACATCAGCCCCAGACAGCTCTGGGTGCGGGACTCACCTACGGGTGAGATAAATACCTGCCTGGGTGCCCCAAACCGCCCCCTTCCCCAGCACCCCTGAAACAAATGATTTCCAGTAAGGTCAACTAACATCGTTCTGGGATGTGGTGGCTATCGCTACACTCCTGAGGACCTGGTCAACATGTGACTTATCTACACACATACATGCCATCTTCCACAGGCAGCCGGTGGTAGGAAGGGGACGCTGACGGCCTCCAAAGCTCCGGTGTGCAGGGTCAGCATCTCCTCAGCACACAGACTCGGACATGATCCAGGGAAATGGCTTGTGGGGGGACAGTGAACGTGAGCACAGCAAGGCCACAGGTCCAGAAGACGCACACCACTTAGTGTCCGACATGGCCACTTCCCTAGCGGGAAGTGTGGATGGTTTACACAGGAAACACGTGGTCAGGAACATGAGGATGTAATGTGAGCGGAGCCCATGGGCGAGATGTACAAGGCTGCAGACAGAGGGGCAGGGTCTTCTCCTCAAGTGACAGCAGAGGATGACAACAGCAGAGGGTGGACACGCAGGCCTGGCGCGGCCAGCTTCATAGCTGCGATGCTTACGGTGAAGCCAAGCATAATGTCCTTCCCCACAGCCCATCTGTCGGTACGGTCTCCGGGCCTAGGATGACGATGCCTGTCACGCACGGTCCAGATTGCGGTGTGCTGTGTGCCCGAGTGGGTGACCTGTGACCCCACCCCCACCTCCTTGAGGATGAGGGCGGGGCAGGTGCAGGCACACACAGGCACCCAAGCACACAGCTCTCAGAGCTGGGACAGAAGGCGATCTGTCCATCAGGTGGGTGTTTCCAGGCTGGACCTACAGCACCCATACCTCGGGTTGCAGGAAAGGCCTGGGCGGGGAGGGAGCACAGCATACTCTTCCCTCGCGCGCCTCAAGCACACTGCTCTCCCAGAGGGGGAGCTGTGCGGGGCAGCCAGGGGCCTGGTGCCCCGAGCGCCCCAGCTCTGCAAAGAGGCCAGAGGGGTGAATTCTGAAACGCTGTCCCAAAGTTGAACGTTCTGCCAAAAGAACAGAAGGCCCGTCGTCAGTCACAGACCCTCTCTGGGGAACCCTAACAGCCGGTGCACCCCCCCAGCTCTTCCAGCCTACCCTGGACCGCTGTATCACCCCGGGGGCAGGTGAGAGGGCCCATCCCCTGCGAACTGTGCCTGGAGGCGTCTGCCTTCAGTTCTGGGGACAAACACCCTCTGTCTGAGTGCCAACGGAGGGGCATCCATCCCACATGCCAGGGACAACACAGGAGGGCAGGGGGGCAAAGTGCTGGGGCAAACACGCTGAGCTTCTGCCCTGTCCCCAGCGGCCTGTGTGGGGGTCTCACACGGTCCCCAGATACCCTCGGTCTAGGGGGCTAGCCACTACCCCAGGAGAAGTCGGGACCCACCGACTCAGGTTAGTACGTCCGAGCCTGACCTGCACTGGGGGCAACATCATGCAGCTTTCATGCCCTCGGCCTACAGTCACCAGACAGAAGTGGCGGCTGCTGCCTCTGAGGAAGGGCCACAGCATGCACACGCGGCAGCAGGTATCCAGGAGGGGGGCAAAGGCTGCAGAGCGCAGCTCCCCCGCCCCACCCCCCCGGGTGACCGTCCCCAGACCACACTCCGACCACAGCTGTGTCAGCTGGCGGTCTCCGCTGGACACTGACTTGGTTTGTGTCCAGTGCAGCTGGGGGAGACCTTCCTTCCCATTTCAAGACAGGATTACCCCCAGGGGCTTTTAAGTGAGGCTGTGCCTATCACAAGGACAGGGGCCAGCTTGTCAGGAAACACTGGGCACAGCGCACTGGGCACATGTCATCTGTATGTGTATACACACGTGTGTTTAACACTCCTCGTATGCTTAGCTCACTCTCAGGTGTGACACTTACCTGTGTGTGTGTGTGTGTGTCTGTATGTGTGTGTAAAAATGGTCTAGTTTGTTTCCAGAAGGAACCACTTATAAAAAGGAGAGGGGACAACACAGCAAAACTTTGGAGGAAGAGCAGGCAGTCTGAGAGTCACAGCACACCGGCCTAGTGCCCAGCAGGCAGCCATACCGTTACCCAGCGTTGGGCTAGACACGTCTTGGCTGGGGTAAGTACTCCTTCAGCAGGGGCCTGTCGCTGTTCGAAGTGGCATCGGCCAGTGCTTTGAGTCGGGTGCTCTTCTGCAAGGGCGAGGAAAGACACTGAGCTGCTGTCTGTCTGCATGGAGGCCAGCGTAGGAGGCCAGGACCTGTGCCCCGGCTGCTGCAGACCCAAGGCCGCATCTACACTGACCTATACCATCCCCACACTCTCCACCATGGCAGGCCATGGACTCTGCTTGCAGGGTCTGCACACATATCGGTCGTGACGCCATCAAGGCGGCCAGAGCTGGCTCCAGGGGCTGCCTGTCCACAAAGGAGCACCAAGCTTTCTCTAGGGGGACAGACGGCTCTGAACAGGTTCATTCGAAGAAGTCTGCACCCGGAGAAGAAGTGGTAAGGTCAAAAGGCAAGTTGAAAGCACCATGGGAGAGGGCCAGCACCAGCTGGAAGGTCCTAGCAAGTTCCTGCTCCCAACACAGAGGCTGCATCCAGACTCCTAAGGCCACGGGCACCTGTGTGCCGCCTCCTCTGCAGCGCCCCGGCAGGTGAGCAGTGGCTTCTGCACAGCCTGCCTGGCAGACAGGACATTCACGGGCCATGTCCTGAAGGCTGCTGGCTCCTGGCCTGGCGTGGTGCAGCTTTCAAGCACTTTCCAGTCCCCATTCACCAGTTTCTCAGTGCCGAGGAAGGAGGGAGCTCTCAGAGCTGAAGGAAGACAAGGCTGGACGGCAGAAGGGCAGGTGAGCTGGCAAGTGTCCAGGAGGAGAAGGAACCAGAGGATGGTGCTGTGGCCCACACAGGCACGGGGACGGGCAGGCAGGCTGCTGCAAGTGTGTGGACGCGGAGACCGGTGTGAACACACGCACGATGCTATATATGCAAGTCTGATATATAACATGCCCAGTGTCCGTCACGCTTGCCTGTACTAGGAAGAGGTTGGAAGCGAACCCCAGACATCTGGCGTCAAATCTGCCCCAATGAGGCCTGCGGGATGTGTATTCCTCCAGAGCTTTGCAGACCTGTGATGCTCTGCTGCAGCAGTGTGTCTGTCCGTTGTGTCTCAAGTGTAGTGGCAGGGACTGTGTGCATGTGTGGTTTGCTATGGTGCCCGGGGGCCAAGTCTCGGGCCACGGGAGACAGGATCACAGTGCCACCTCCCCCGTGGCTGAAGTCTACCTTTGCACAGGTCCAAGAAACTCAATGCTGAGGAAGTTTTGTCAAGAGGGAACAGGGTTTGCAGCCTGAGTTGACATATGTAATGTCTTATGAAGACCTTGTGACATTTTAGTCTTCCTAAAAATCTATTCTAACAGATCTTGTGACACTATTAACTGGTTAAATATGGTGTTTAAGACACCTAGAAGGGAACTGCTCTTTTCTGCTTTGGGTGTTTCTCAGGCATAAGCCCTGGTGAGGCAGGAACCCGATGCGGGTAACCCTCCAAACTCCACTGATGGAACTCATGCAGCCGTCACATTTGGGTACAGAAAAATTCAGCCAAAATGCCACAGCACTGTGATGCTGCTCTCTCCCCTGACTGCCCGGCTGTGAGGAGCAGGTACTGGCTACAGCCGCCACCTAGGGAAAGGGCCCTGGGGAGAAGTTCTGTGCTGCTGCCACAGTGGCCATTGAAAGCAGCACATCACAGGGGGTGGGGGTGAAGGTTCTAAAAACCAGGTTTTTATTCTGAAAAGGAGAGCAGGAATCTAGCAAGTAGAGGCCAGTGACAGTGTGACTCCACCTCACGATGTCCTCAGGGGGCTTGAGCAGAACATTCTCTCCTGGCCTTCCTCAGTTTCCACACTAAAGACTGGGTCCCCAGAGCAGGGCTATGTTGGAAGAAGTCTCCGTCTCTACCACCACAGCAGTGGAGAACTGAAGTCACCTTGCTCAGGCTGGACTGACTGTGTGTGTGACCTGCCTGACTGTCAGGGGCCTAGGGACCGAGTCACCGGTGTCTAGCAACGGTGAAGGCCCTGGACCCCCGATGGACACGGGGAGCTGCCTGCCGTGAGCCTCTGTTGGAGGAGGACAAAGGCCACCGCTAGTGTACTTCTCCCGGGCGGTGCGCTGTCACCGTGTTACCTGACGGGGTTACTGTGATGAATGACAAGACCAGGGAGTGCACTCAGGGTGGCCTCAGCACTAAGGTCTCCCCACCTGGTCCTGTGGCCATCACCCCAACGTGGAAGAAGGCAGAGAGGGTCACCTGTTGGTCAGAAACTCAGACCACTGGTGGTCTGGGAAAGCATAAAGACGGTGGGCTGCTCAACAGAAAGGCACTTGTTCTTGGCCTGCAGGCCGCAGTCCGGAGGCCGTGCGGAGCGTTTGAACAAGTAGTGGTTATTTAGGCAAAGCAGTGGAGGGGGAGGGAGGCAGGAGAGAGAGACAAGAGGTAAGTTGGTTATAGGCAAACATCCTAGCACACAGTAACACCGCTGCTCTAGCTGCCGGGCGCTGCCAGGCCAGGACCCACGGGCCCACCCCTCCCTACCCCGGCCACACCTGCCTCCTCCCGGCTCTATGCCTCCTGTGCGGCAACTGGGGACAGTGTGCAGTAGAGACGCTTCTTATAGGCTTCAGAGCTCACAACAGCAGTGGGGACCTCTCCACTGATGGAGGGGATGATGGGAAAGCGCCTCAGCCTTTCCCACCCACCTTCTAGGGCCATTCCAGGAGATTCTTGCAAAGCAGCATCCCACAGTAGAAGCCACAAGTACGGCCACAGCAAATCTCAGGAGGCCTGCAGGGAGGCGCCCTTGCTACCCTGCAGAGCTGAACTCTTTGCTCAAGTGTATCCAGTCAACATGGGGGCACCAGGTAGAATGTGCTTTGGTGACCACAGCTATGCGACAGCCAGGGGACCCAGGAGACATCCTGAGCTGTGCCTCTCTTGGGGTCAGAACTCTGCCCAGTGCTGTCATGAGCGAGTGTCCCGGTGTCCCAAGTGTCAAGACATTGCCTTGGATGTGTGTTCCCACATCCCCAGGCACAGGGAGTGTCATGAGCAGTGCATGAATGTTCATTCTGTCCTTTTACATGGGTGTTGCCATGAACACAGCATCTCTGTGCATAAGGCATGCTAAAGAACACACACATCCGGTGTCCCTGACACTGTGAACCCAATGTCCATTGTATCACTGGGAATCTTTATGATCCTGTGTCCACTGTGTCTGTGTGTCAGGAAGCTGAGTGTCTACTGTGAACCTGGACATGTCAAGGTGTCAGGAAGATACCTGTCAGCCTTGGGGCTGTACTTGTGAAGAGCAAAGGCTTTAGGCCTGCATGGAAGACAGCTACTGGACAGTTTCCAGATCCCTACAGGCTGGACTGCGGACTAGGAGCAATGAATGTCATTCCCATGGAACCAGAGCAGCTGAGCACTGATAGCTCCAGGACCAACGGTTGTGTGTGTGTGTGTGTGTGTGTGTGTGTGTGTGTGTGTGTGTGTTTAGGAGGAAGTGTGTGTGTGGGGGGCCTCAGTGGCAGGTGGATAGCCTCCCCTGCTGTCTCTCATGCTGTGAGCTGAGGGTCCCACAGTCCCCGAGTCAGCACTGCCTGGCACCATTCTGTTGAGAGGCGCCAGCTGGGGACTGCTCCTTGCAGCACTGAGTGAAGCTGCCCACTCTCACGACAGAGGAGCAGGTTAGAGGTCTAACTGTGTTCTAACTGTAACAGGAGGCATACAGCAGGGAGAATGGCCGGCACAAAGTCCCGAGAAGGAAAACCAACCTGAAGGCGGGATCGGTGGGGTCGGGTGTCTGCTTCCCAACCCAAACATGGCCAGCTGGCTGCACTCTAGACTTGGGTTCCACAGGTAGGGAGCCAGGTTAGTGAGGGACCTATGCCCCGACCCTGGCTCCGTACTGGCTCTCTCTGCAGGAGCTGTGCAGGCCTGGCCCTCTGTGCACACAGGCCATGTGTTCTCAGGCTGTGTTATGGGGAAGTTGCTGGAAATGCAGACCCCACAGCCCTGCCTCACCCTGAGGAGGTTAAGGTTTTCAGGGGTGAGGTTAAGTCTGTGTCTCAGTGAACCCCAGGCAATCCCGGTGGCAGAGTCCTATTGAGGATTCAGCTTGCTGGCCAGTTTGGGAGATGGGAAACAGAGCCCCATCCTCCACCACTTCCTCTTGTAAAGGTGACTTTGAGCCAAAATCAAATCCAACACCCTTAAAAGTGACACAACAATCATTTTGCCCCCTCCAGAGTTAGGGAGTGAACAGAGTTAGGCTCTGTAACATGCTAAGTAGCTGCCAGACCACTGGGCAACAGCCCAGCCCATTAGTCAATGATCAAAGTAACAGCTAATTACACTTTTTGTGGATTTACAGAAAGTAATTTTTTCTATTAATCTTTGTTCTCATTTTTCTTTTCAGTTGATTGTTTAGGTCTAAAGATTAAGTTGAGCATTGTTCATTTTGAATTTTACCTAATATAACACTTAACACGTGTTAAGTAATATAACTTAAAACACGTGTCATTGCAGAATTAATAAATAAGGTTCCTTCCCCCACCTCCTCTCTCTCAGTAACTTCCCAATCATAAGACAGGGAGAGGAAAGTGGCTGGCCAGCCTCCATACCTGAGTCCTCTCCGTCGCCGTGGGCCACAGCTGCCTGCACAAGACCTTCTTGAGGACATCAGGGAGGAGGCTGACGGTGACGAGCAGTGTGATGCCCAGCCAGGCAGGCCCGCTGGACAGCATGTGTATGAATACATAGTACATCCGCTGATAGCTGAGGAATGGCCTGGGGGGGGGGCGGGGGACAGAGGACACTGGTGAGACGCAGCCTGGCCAGGAGGGATGCCACAGCCTCATGCTGCTTCCCAAGCCCTCCCCAAAGGCCCTCTTCTCCGTGCCCTCGGTCCCTGACCATGCCACCTGTGTGCTGTGGATCTGCCTCCTGGAGTCTCTAAGGGAGAATGGGAGGAAGGAACTTCAGACGGTCATCCCAAAGGGGAGTGGGGGCCCCGGAGGGCCAGTGTCTGGGTGTTCTTCACACTAACAGCAGCATTCACATGGGGGTGCTGGAGCATTGACCAGCAGTGGCCACCGAATGCTCTGAACACATGCTTCCCTCCCAAGGAGACAGAGAGGAACAGGGATGGTTCCTGATGGGCTGACGATGGCGTCCTTGGCTCCACGCTCCCTGTTTCCACCCAAGACCTGGGAATTACCTTCTACCTCCTGGAACCACGAACAGCCCAGGGATAGAGTAAAGCCCCACCTCCAAGGACACACAAACTGCATGCCGACACAAGGTGATCATCAGAATGAAGTGTGGGGAGGGGTGAGGACACTCAGAGACAGGGTGCTGGAGCTTCTGGGAAGGTCATTGCTTACACCCACAACTCAGAAGAGGGGGTGCAGCAGTCATGAGACGAACAGGCCCCCACTGCAGCCTCCCCACTCCAGGAGACTTAGGGCTGCTAGGACCTCAGTTCTGGCTTTCTGGTTTAGGACAAGGGTCTGTTCCTGCCTCTGCAGGGCTCCGGGAGCCCTCACAAAGGTCTCCTGGGTGAGTGTCGGGGAGGGAGGAGGCTAGGATGGTCTTGTCTAAGGTTGTTCCTTCCCAGAACTGTGAGGCAGAGTGAGGAATCTTTGCTCTGGCCAGGGTCAGGGCAAGGTCAACTGACCCAGGGAAGACTGATGGAGACAGGCCACACTGTGTGGCTGTCCTTCCTTCCCACTACTCTCTGGCCAGGGCTCTCAGGTCACAGGGCTGGCCCTCTCCAGGACCTTCAGTCAGGGTTTCATGTGAGGGTGGGCTGCTGAGGTCCTTTGGGAATATCACAGCGACATGGGCCACACTACCCTGCCCCACACTGTACCCGTGTCCCCAAGGACACAGGTGGAAAGGTCGATCTCAAGCTCCTACGAACGGCATTTTGAGGTGATGAGCATGGGTCCATGTGGCAGCATCAGCGATGAGGCTGAGAGGAGCTGGTGAGGTCCACCCCTCACAATCGTGTCATGACACAGCACGGGACCTTCACTAGGTGCCGAGCAGACCATGCTGTTGCCATGTTCTGTGTCTCCCAGACGCCAGGATCGTCACTACCAACCTCTTGTCTGCCAGAGGTCCCAGAATGCACCGTGACACCAGGGGCACGGAGGTTCCCTGGGAACCTGCACGGCAGTGCAGGAGGCTGCAGGCTGTGCAGAACGTGCATCTATCTCGGGCCTTCCACGACAGGGGTGGGGCCGCTGCAGCCACATGGGGTCTAAGGACTCTTACCAGATAATCCCTCCCCAGATCAGGGAGAAGACGACGTAGAAGAGCAGCGACCCCCAGATCACAAAGTGGTTTATCCAGGTCCAGTAATGCGTGTCCAGCGCAAGCTGCAAGAGAAGGAGCTGTCAAGAGCGGCACTGTCCGGGCATGCAGAAAGGAGGGCCAGAAACCATGAAACACGAGGCAAAACCGAAACACGACGGCAGAGGGCCCACAAAAGCTTCCAAGAAAAACCACAGCGACCAACCCACGCTTCCACAGGAGGAAACGGCCGGCCGGGGTGGCCAGGCTGCCCCAAGTCACCTGGGACCTGTGTGCGCGCGCGTGCACGTGTATGTGTGTGTATGTGTATGTGTGCGTGTGTGCGTGTGTGTGTGCGTGTGTGTGTGTGCGTGTGTGTGTGTGTGTGTGTGTGTGTGTGTGTGTGTGTGTGTGTGCACACGTGCACACACGAGGCATCCTCCATGCTGACATACTGCTCCCTGAGAAGACAATTCGGCTGGGGTGGCCAGGTGTGTGTGTGTGTGTGTGTGTGTGTGTGTGCACGTGCGCACACGAGGCATCCTCCATGCTGACATACTGCTCCCTGAGAAGACAATTTGAGGAGTTTACATACTTTTAAAGACCCAATGTGATGGGTTCAGGGACTTTCATAATGAAGTTCTTCATAGACTCTGACTTGACTTTAAAAGTTGAATTTTGGGGGCTGGAGAGATGGCTCAGTGGTTAAGAGCACTGGCTGTTCTTCCAGAGGTCCTGAGTTCAGTTCCCAGCACCCACACAGTGGTTCACAACCATCTGTAACTTCAGTCCCAGGGGACCCAAGGGCACTAGGCACCCATGTGGTGCCGACACATGCAGACTAAACAGCCCTAGATCTTTGAAAAAATTTCCAAAATAGATTAATTTATTTAAATAGAGCTGTTTAAATTATATTGAGAATTTCAGCTTCCATCCTTTTGTAAACACTCAGCTCTTCATTTCCTTTTGAGCAATCCTGGAAGTTCATGTACCAGGCAGTGTACATTTGCCGGGACCCGGATATGGAGAAAGATGACTCATGACACCTAGCATGAGGTGTCAGCATCAGTATGGATCTGGGATTCCAGGAGCACAGGGTGAGACCAGCCATGGCTGGAGCGTGACCACAATACTGACTTACCTTCAGTGTGACAGTGAACACCATCACGGTGAACACCAGTGTCCCAAAGGTCCAATTCCCAAACATCTGTGGAGACAAGAGTCCAAGTGAGTGCCTGTTGCCGCTCACCTCTCCTCCCTCATCCCGAACACGGATGCTAGAGAGCATGACCCCTGGCCTCTGCACCTCTCAGCCCAAGGATATGGGGCCTACAGTTTTCTGAGCTAGAAAAGGCAAGCGCTCAGGTGGCCCTAGGCCAGCACAGAGGCCAAGCCTAGCTCAGGAATGACTCACGTTAGTGTCCTGCTGGCCCCTGATAATGGCCCTGCTGGGCACTAGCACATGACTGTGAAGAGTCCTAAGGTCTCAGATTCAGCAGGGAGAGACCTCACGCTGGAGTCAAGTTTTGCGTGGTGCTTTCTCTAGGAGGGCTGTCCACCTTACTGCCTGTCTCAAGAACAAACTCGGGGAACTGGCTGCGGTGATGGAGATGCCCACGGCTGAGGGGTACAGCTGCTAGGACACTTCAGGAGACAGCCAGAGGAGACACCAGAACACAGAGGTGACAGTATCAGGGAGGGCTTCTCTGTGGAGACCTCAGGACAAGGCGGAGGTGGGCAGGCGGCACACACTGGACAAAGGCTACTCCTCCAACAGCCCGACCCCTGGCCACGGCCATGGCTGCTAACATCCAACCAATGAAGAGGGAGGACCAGGGGACTGCCTTCCCAGCTGGAATGCAGCAGGACAGTGGGAGGTACAGACATGAGTCACACTAAGAACCAGCACACTTCTCCACTATAGACAGACACACGTGAGGTCAGTGGCTACAAGTTCTTTCTCTCACGAAAGCCAGTCTGCACAAGCCTTCCGCAAGAACGGTTCCCTACGCAGCACACGAGGTGGACACTGTTGGGGTCTGTGAAAGGTGCCTCTCCATGTTTCCAGAACCTTCTCCAAGTTTTACTCCAAAGAATCAAAAGGCTAGGAAGCCTGTACTTCTGCTTCTGCTTAGTTTCCAATAAAAGAAAGAGGCACATTCTGAAGCTGGGCTTCTGTGAAAACCCATGGCCCGCAGGAGTTCTGGGAGCCAGTGGAGGAGGACCCCAGAGAGTTCTGGAACAGAAGCATCAGGATTTTGTGGAAACACTGACTGCTTAGGGATGCTACTGTGCCTTGCTCTTCATTCTACCAGAGAAACGCTTCCTCCCTGGGCTTAGAGACAGCATCAATAGAAGCCCTCGGGCCTGCATGGGGGGGGGGGGGCTTCTAGTCAGAGGCCACTCGGTCACACCAGAGTGGGTGCTGCTGCTGCCACCAGCAGGGAGAAACCAGAGATGCCGCACGGTCCTGGGGACAGGTCCCCATGGTGTTGGCTTTCAACACCAATGCCCAGAGTCTGTGACGGATGGGAGCGTCACAAGCACTCGGCCACATGCTTCCCCCTGGCGCAGGAATGTTTTTACAACTCAGGGGCAGTAGACCACGAGGGCAGTTACCTCACAGGATGGTGGGGAGTGAGCAGTTGTTGGTTTGTCTAATGGAAAGCTACAGGTGGCAGCCACATGGTGACCCTCAGTGCGGGGAGGGGAAGCTTTGCCCTGAGAGGCTCTGCTTGGCAGGAGGGAGCCCCACCGCCCCACCCCAGCTCTTTTGTGCCATCAGTTGGCACAGAATGAGTTAAAAAACACAGATGGCAGCAGGATGTGGGCATGGGTGCAAACGACACGCGGATCCCAGCAGCACCTCACACCAGGCCAGAGTAAACTCACAGCGTGCTCTTCCCACACCTGTTACAGGAGGAGGGCATGCCTCCCCGACTGCCAGGTCTCCTCGGGTTTGGTGGGCTATGGTAGACCTGCGGGGCCATGGTGGGACACCAGGCCCTGAGCCCTATAGGACACACAATCACCACCCATCACTTTCATAGGCAGATGAAGCGTAATAAGCTCAAGGGAGAAACTGGAAACTGGATAGGAGCCTAAGGAACGTGCTCATCTGCCTCCCTGTGCCCACGGCTCTGGTCAGCAAGTGTCGGATCACTGCGATGGCTAGATGTGGCGCCACAGAGTCGTTTCTATATAATCTTCATTTTGTTTGTTTCCAGAGGAAGCCTTCTGGTCATCTACCAAAAGTCACTTAGTGTCTTCTAATTCTCTAAGATCTATGGGGTGGGGACACCAGCCCCTGGGCCGGATGGTCATATGCCCCAGTGAGGCCCCTGCTTCTGACTTCATCAGGATCTGAAAGCACGCCTCCACTGACGTCTAACTGATGAACCAACACTGACGGTATGACTGGCTCACACCTTAATAACACACCTCCACTGATGGCTCCTGTTCCACAACACCCCGAACGGATGGTCTGAGGACTGACACTTAGTGACGATACACCCTCACTGTTTGACTAACTGACCCAGACCCAACAACAGACCTCCATCTGTGCTCTGACCGACAGTCTCGGCCCTGCAGGCATGTCCTCAGGCCAGTCCCTCCTATCTGCCCGGGGTCAGTTCAGTCCTCTCTCCTCGATTCTTTTCCCTGAGGACGGGCACTCTCATAGCGTGTTTTCTGGTCACTAGAGCCTTTAAATCCAAGCCACTTTAACTTTTATATGCAGTAATATTCCGTAACAGACGCGGCTTTTGCTTCCTAAGGTCACGGTTGTGAGCTCTGCGCCCCTCTGGGCCTGCTCCACACCCCGCCTGTCAGCTGTGTGCCGGGCTCACCATGGACAGCTACCTCAGCCATCCTCTAGGTCTGTTCTGACTACTGTACTATTCCAGCTGGAATACCAGGCTAGGAACTCCCCAGGGGTGAGCGAGATAACTGCCTCCCTAGCATCAAAAAATGAAATATTTATGGCTTTGGATGTTAGTACAAAAAAAAAATCCATAAGCAATTTTTAAGAAATTACTCATAATCCTGTTGTTCTCGCACTACATATGACCTAAGAATGTTCCCATGGAACACTGAAGACCTTTCTAGAAAGGTCTGTAACAGCAATCAACAGAATGAACTTCTGAATCGAAGAATCTAGAAGATGCACCCTGGTTCCCTGAGGAGCATCAAGCATTATAATCACTAGACTGTAAACCCACACTCAGGATTGTCTAGTCACCCCTGCACGTGAGTCCTGAGAATCTGATATGCTCACACCCCCAAACACCAGCTTAGCTACAGGCCTGGGGCCAGGATGGGGGGCAAGGGTGGTGTGCATGACTGGAAACCAGGTCTCCTCTTTGGCCTCCCTTGTCTGTGGGGTGACCATTCCCACCTCACACATAGGTGCCGGTGTCTACCCTCAAGTGTGTGTCAGGTGATGTCTGGTCTCCGATCTCCTCAGTCTGACCAAAGCGCACTCCCCCACCATGCCTGACTCTGAATATACACCTGTGAATTAGTGTCGCCTGGGTCCGCCCTGCCAGCCTCCTATGGGAATTCTTTTGTGTCAAGACATGCACCATACACGCTGAACCTTGACTACAGCCTGTGTGAGCAGCGAAGGCAGCCGCCGAAGCCCCTCAGCGGCAGAGGCCTGCAGGAGGCTCAGGTGAGTCCATCTCCGCCTGCGACGCTTGCTTTCCAGTCTCACTTCTAGTTCTAATGGCAGAACTGTGCGGGACTGGGGGGGGGGGCGGGGGGGGGGACGGGACATTGCATCTTTTCAGTAGCCCACACAAGGCCTAGTGAGACCAAAAGGATTGTCTGAGGAGTGCAGGCCAGGGCACCCAGGAGTCCTGAGCTCCCATGAGGGCAGCAGAGAGCTGGAGACCCTGCAGTCTCTGGGAAGGCCTGGGAAGGGAGCGCCCTGCTGCCCTCTTCCGAAAGCTCAGCCAGCCACTGAGTCCGTCCCTGGTACTCCATCTACTCTGGAACTCTGAGACAGCTGGGCTGAGGTGGATGCCACGCTGCTGGCCCGGGTCAGGACCTGACTTCGGGCTATGCCTCTCACGGTCACCGGCCTCACACCACTTCCCCAGGCTGTGTGTGCCCCTTTCCCAGCCCCCCATGCCGGGGACCACCAGATGAACGGTGCTTGAGTGGCAAGATGAGGTTTGAGAGCGAACAGCAAGCCGAGGGCTGAGTGTTTAAGATACGCACGAGACGGTGGGATGCTTCTGAAAGGCTGCCTCCTGGGAACTAGCGTCCTGGCCGACTAAGGTTCAGGCGACCACTCGGGCACCATGTCTATGGCTGGTGGTTTGCAGATATTGTTTGATTTAAATAAAAGACAACAGTAAACTGCAGAAATGCTTAAAATCCTTAAAATAGTGAAATAAATTTTAGCGAATCTTCGGGGTCAAATCCAGTAAAGCTGAACTGGGTCACAACACGAGAGAACCTTTAGCTGGCGGCAATAGAAACAAACACACGACAAACAAATGGCCCACACAGGCCAGACGCTGGCGTTTCAACCTAACAGTTCACGAGATCAACACGGGGAAGACGACAGGGGGATGGGGGGAGAGCTGGGTAAACAAGAAAGGAAGGGATGGCTAGGGAGGAGTTTTCTCTGACGTCAATTGCAGTGTCTGTCTGAACAGCCATCTCCAAACCTGCCGTCTCAACTGGGCTTAACGCTACGCTCCTCACTTGCGTCTACTCGACGCTTCTTCCTCTCCAGGCGGCACAGGGATGCCACCAAAGCAAGGTCCCCACCAGGCTCCTGTCCTTAATTTACAGTGACATGCAGACCTACGGGGTCAGTGTGATAAGCCCCTTCCACCAAAGCCTTGACAGAGACCCAGGGAGCAGACACCTTGCAGGGTCAGGTGGCTTTGGTGCAGCAGAGGCAGGAATGGCTACAGCTCTTCTACCAACAAAGCACACGGAAGAAGTCACATGTGAAAATATTTTCAAGAAATATTTTATTTGTAATGCACTCCAGAAACACAGAGAGGACAAACCCAGGGTGTCTTACCATGCTTGTGTTGGTGGTCATTATCTGAGGTGGGAAGGGAAGCGAGTGGCAAAAAGAAAAAAGCGAGATACGAATAAAACAACCCCCAGCAAGTAGGCAAACATCACGCTGCTGTTCCCAGACAACTACAGAGCTGCTCACTGTAAGGGCCACGCTCACACACCGGGGAGCGATCCTCACAACTCAACTCCCACACCAAAGAACAGTGGCTGGATGGGACCACGGAGCCACGGGGATTAGCTCAGGGTGAGATGCACACACGGTGTGAACCTGCCAGGAAAACCTCAGGACCGACCTTCCCCTAGCGCTGGCCAAGGTGACACGGCCCTTCCTCTAAGCTGCTCCACAGATCCACCTAACCACAGGCCGGGCTGTTCTCACACAACTGCGCCACACAATCACTGCGCCTTCCTACCAAGCAGTGAAGCCACAAGGCGTTCAGTACTGACCTGTCCGTTGCTGGTCACGGTTGTGTTTTCAAACATGAAATAAGCACCGAAGAAAAATACCAAAGCGTCAAAGACGCCGAGAAACGTCCAGTAAATGAACACCCGCCAGCGGAGCAGCGCGTTCTTGGCGATGTCTCTGTTAGGAGAAGAGTGGGAAAACTGTGACCACCCCGCAGCGTCATCTCTGTCCACATGTCCCTAAAGAGCATCCACTGTGACTGACGACTATGGCCAGGCACACACGCTCTTCACACCAGGGTTCTCCGCAAGCTTCGAGTGTTTTCTCTCCCGTACTCCGCTGTCGTGTTGTTAAAGAAAGCCTGGTGCGCTCCTGTCTTCTGAATGGACTCCACACACAGCAGCACACGCGATCTGACCCGCTGATAGCAGACTGAGCACCTGGGCTTGCTACCAACCCACAGGAGTGTCTAGGCCTGTTCAGTGCGCTGGGGTTTGTAACATTCCTTCTGTGCATGTCTGAAATAACGCGCGCGCGCGCGCACACACACACACACACACACACACACACACACACACACTCTTCCTCAAGCTTCAAGGTCTCATAAATGGCTAACCATTGTAATAAAGCCCCAAAGCCTGTGACATGGGGTCCCGTGGAACTGGACAGGGAAGGTTGTCTGATGTTATGTGGCTTCTGAAACTACACAGGTGCAAAGACCTCACAGAAGTAAGCACACACGTGTGTACAAACGAATTAGACAAAGGACCCAGGGAAACCTGAATGAGGCAGGTGCAGGATGACAATGGAGCCAGTCCCCAGTGGCTGCTACACTGCAGTACCCAACTGATCATGACTGGGAGAAACCAGCCAAGAGCACGGAAATCTCCTTGTTTTGTCTTAGGATGGAAAGACTACAGAGAAACGTTGTATCTGTCAGAAACCCTGGGCAGTTCTGAAATAGTATAATCGCCTTAATACTAAGAAATGAATTCACTGGGGCCAGAGCAGATGAGGGTTCCACTCCTGGCTTTCTCATCTCTACCAAGCTGTGGGATGTGGGGGGATTCACATGTGCATTCAAGCCCAGTGTAGACCCCATCAGTGGGACACTGCCTGGCTGTGCAAATACCATCCCGTGGAAGCAAGTGAACCCCAGCTTTGAAACCATGCCCCCAGGAGCTGACTGGTGGATTCTGCACTGCCTCCTCTGTCCCCTGTGCTGCACACAAGAGTTGCTAGGGCTCACACCTGTGCAGGGCAGAGGACACACCTGTGCAGGGCAGAGGACACACCTGTGCAGGGCAGAGGACACACCTGTGCAGGGCAGGAGCTCACACCTGTACAGGGCAGAGGACACACCTGTGCAGGGCAGGGGCTCACACCTATGCAGGGCAGGGGCTCACACCTGTGCAGGGCAGAGGACACACCTGTGCAGGGCAGGGGCTCACACTTGTACAGGGCAGAGGACACACCTGTACAGGGCAGAGGACACACCTGTACAGGGCAGAGGACACACCTGTACAGGGCAGGACACACCTGTACAGGGCAGAGGACACACCTGCTCAGGGCAGGGGACACACCTGTACAGGGCAGAGGACACACCTGTACAGGGCAGAGGACACACCTGTACAGGGCAGAGGACACACCTGTACAGGGCAGGGGCTCACACCTGTACAGGGCAGAGGACACACCTGTGCAGGGCAGGGGCTCACACCTATGCAGGGCAGGGGCTCACACCTGTGCAGGGCAGGGACTCACACCTGTACAGGGCAGAGGACACACCTGTACAGGGCAGAGGACACACCTGTGCAGGGCAGAGGACACACCTGTGCAGGGCAGAGGACACACCTGTACAGGGCAGGGGCTCACACCTGTGCAGGGCAGGGGCTCACACCTGTACAGGGCAGAGGACACACCTGTACAGGGCAGAGGACACACCTGTGCAGGGCAGAGGACACACCTGTTCAGGGCAGAGGACACACCTGTGCAGGGCAGGGGCTCACACCTATGCAGGGCAGAGGACACACCTGTGCAGGGCAGGGGCTCACACTTGTGCAGGGCAGGGGGCTCACACCTGTGCAGGGCAGGGGCTCACACCTGTTCAGGGCAGAGGACACACCTGTACAGGGACGGGTCTCTCTTGAGCACTTCAATGCCCACGTGCTGCTCCATGAGGCTGTACAGGAGAATCGGGAGGGAAGTGAAGCTGATGTTGTAGAGAGTCAGATACGCAGTATCGTACAAAGTCTGCAAAAGGAGAAGCTAGCTGAGTGGGGCTCCGGGTGGCTTTAACAGACCGCCGTTAGGAGTTAGCACGTTACTGTGTGTGTGTGTGTGTGTGTGTGTGTGTGTGTGTGTGTACATGCCAGAGGTCGGCATCATGTGACCTGGAGCTCACTGATTCAGCTGGAGGGGTTAGCCAATGTGCCCCGGGGGTCCTCCTGCCTATTTCCTTACCACTGGCTTATGCCGCTATACCCAGCTTGGTACAGGTGCTGGGGATCTGAACTCAGGTCCTCAGGCTTTTACAACAAGAACTTTACCAACCGAGCCACTCCCCTAGGCCCTGAGTACGTTACTCTTCAACCTGTAAAGAAGCTTGGACATATAGGAAGTGCCCCTAAAACATGTAAATGCCACTATTCTACAGAGACAGACCACTGGGACAGACTTCAAACTCCATGACGTAAATTCATCAGGTTTAAAATTCAGGTCCAGGCAGAGCTTGGACCCCAAATTTTGCAGTTCTGTTCACTTTCACATTTTCTAGCTTCCATGAGCCTGGTCCTGGTGGCACCAGATATAAGTCATTGACCACTATCCATCTGAGCACATGGTGCAATGTGTGGGGACAGGAAAGTGTCTGCCCAGGCAGCAAGTACTGAGGCCCCTCCTCCCAGGCCACATCTGTCTTATCCTGCATACTTCAGTGCCTCAGATCCAAAATGACCCCCACACCCATGAAGGTTCCGGTGTGGGGGCAACCCCTCCAATGTCACCATACAGCCCAACCCAGATGCCCATCAGCGATGGCTTGTGTTTAGGAACATGTCAGCCTCATGACATTCAGTCTGGGGGTCGCCAACTCCTCAGCTCCATAGCCTGACCCTTCACCTTTGTTGACAGGCCCTGGGGCAGCAGGATGGATGCACCTGGGCCCCCAGATCTCCATGGGGGTCTGTCTGCATGTTCCTGAAGAGTGTTCCCTCACTACAGCCACCCGCTGGGAAGGAAGACAAGACTGATGAGCTTCCAACTCATGACATCAGACTAACCTGCTGTGAAAATCCGCAGAAGAACTGGTACAAAAACTGAGGGAAAATGAAGCAGACATTCTGAAAGGCAAGTCAGGCCATTAGTTCAAGGGCAGGCACTCTTCAGAGATGCACGGGCTTGCCTAGAGCTCACAAGCCATGGTCAACACACTAGGTCACATGAGGACTGTCCCAGCCTGGTGGGCTTTGGAAATGCTTCTCTTCCCTGTGTGGTAACTGAAATGGACACATCCATAGTGCGGCCCTGGTGATCACAGGCAGCGGAAGGTGACACTCTGGCTTAAGAGGGAAGGCGGCGGCACCAGAGGCCAGCAGCAAGGACCTGTCTGCGTGGAGGACTGCAGGGACCTGCGTGCGTGGAGAGGACTGCAGGGACCTGTGTGCGTGGAGAGGACTGCAGGGACCTGTGTGTGTGGAGAGGACTGCGGGGACCTGTCTGCGTGGAGAGGACTGCGGGGACCTGTGTGCGTGGAGAGGACTGCGGGGACCTGTCTGCGTGGAGAGGACTGCGGGGACCTGTCTGCGTGGAGAGGACTGAGGGGACCTGTGTGCGTGGAGAGGACTGCGGGGACCTGTGTGCGTGGAGAGGACTGAGGGGACCTGTGTGCGTGGAGAGGACTGCGGGGACCTGTGTGCGTGGAGAGGACTGCGGGGACCTGTGTGCGTGGAGAGGACTGAGGGGACCTGTCTGCGTGGAGAGGACTGCGGGGACCTGTGTGCGTGGAGAGGACTGCAGGGACCTGTGTGCGTGGAGAGGACTGCGGGGACCTGTGTGCATGGAGAGGACTGCGGGGACCTGTGTGCGTGGAGAGGACTGCGGGGACCTGTGTGCGTGGAGAGGACTGAGGGGACCTGTCTGCGTGGAGAGGACTGCGGGGACCTGTCTGCGTGGGGGACTGCAGGGACCTGTCTGCGTGGGGGACTGCAGGGACCTGTCTGCGTGGAGAACACTGCTCAAGCGCCGCACAACTCTCCCTTCTGGCTCTATGTTAAACTCTGGGAAGGTTCAAGAAGGGTCAGGAATCCTGTCACAGGAACAACCACCTCCCTGATGGTCACTTCTTTTTGCGGATAAATGACTCCAGAAACATTAAGTCGCCTGGTGAAGGTCTCACACCACTGAAACTGAGAGGAGAACTCCCTACCTTATAAAAGAAGTATTGCACAAGCTCAGATATCCTGATATAATAAAAATGCCCGTGAACAAGAAGCATCTTCTTCAAGTGCTTAAACTTGGGTATTGCGTAGTCGCTGTTCCTTGCAGCCTGGCGACCCTCCTTCCCGATGACGCCTAGAACGAAGGGTGAAGATGCCTGTCACCAGAGCCAGCTAAGCCCAGGGGACCCCTGCCCTGTGTCCCCCTGCAAAAGCACAAGTCACAGGTAGAGACCCAAGGTCCCTCTGCGTGCTATGACACAGCCTTTGTCTAGCTACAGTGCAAATCCCAACTGGAGCAGCAAGGGCTTACCTATGCCCACGTGCGCCTCCAGGATCATACTGACATCATTTGCACCATCACCGATCGCTAAGGTAATAGGGTGCTCTTTTGAAAATTTGATTAACTTAACAATCTGGAAAAGAAAAGAAAAAAACGTGGAGTTTATCTTCTCTGTTTGGATTTCGTTAGGGTTATTGACTGGGCAGAAGCAACGACATAGAGCTGGTGTAGGTCACAGGATATTATCTGCTTACAGCTCATTTACAGCTCTCACACTATTTCCTCCATACGGGATCACATCGCCTCGTAACAACTAAGGTGTGATCAATGACATGACTTCACCAAGGCAGGAGGACAAAATTAGAGTCATGTTCAGGTATTGGAAAAGCCCGGGACCAATGCCAGCACTGCAGTCTGCAAGAAGGTGCCATAATTCCATGCTACTTGATATCAAACAATTTTTAAAGAAGCTGTTTCTAATGCTATTTTAATTTTCAAACCTGTCATGTGTAAAAATCAAATATGTCAACTAATACAATAAGTACTCTTCAAGATTTCTTTCTCAATTTCCAAGTCCATTTTCTTATAGACCTCCCTGCATGCACTGTGCTTATGGACAAATGCACTTCCCCATGCACTGTGTTTATGGACAATGCACTCCCCCATGCACTGTGCTTAAGGACAATGCACTTGCCCATGCACTGTGCTTAAGAACAATGACTTCCCCATGCACTGTGTTTATGGACAATGCATTCCCCCATGCACTGTGCTTAAGGACAATACATTAGGGTATGAGACAGAAGAAGGGAAACTATAGATTGCTTTCTTGTTTCAAGACAAGGAATGGAAGTATACATGCATTTGTATAAATCAATTGAGAAGCCCAAAATAGCAGTGGAAACCTCAGGGAAACAGTTACAGAAAGTTTACATGGAGTCAAGCACAGAAGAGGGGAGCCATTGCCTGCCTTCTCTAAGAACTTCCCAGGCACATTCTGGTTGTCTCTAGTGACAGAGGCTAATTGGAGTATTGAATTCCAAAGAGCACCTTCCTGAACCTGGCTCTGTGCATATGCACTCAACCTTTATGGCTGGGTCACCTGAGAGGACCCGATTTCCTTATAAGCAGTTCAAGGAGGCATTCTGCACCTGAAGCATGCTACTGTGAAGCTGCATCTCATTCAGTTTATGGACACTGGAAAGACCCCAGGTTCATGTATGCATTCCACAGTACACTTGACGTACTTAAAAAGAGAATTTGGGCACGCTCCCACAAGAGCAAGGAGAGTGCAGGGGACTGTCTGGAGTCCAAAGGAGGAGAGTCAAGTCCTGACAGCCACTGGCACCCTGAAGGTGCTCGGTGAAGGCAAATTCCCTTTCCCACACCCTTGGGGTAGACTCCCAAGGCACTATAGCACCTCTCTAGGAGGGTCCATCCATGTCCGACCCTCAAGGAGAATCTAAGACTCCGGTTTGAAATTTCTATGCCTCCCTAATTGTTTAGCAATCAGAGCCAGTGAGACTTAAGCTAAGGCTTTCTCCACATGCCGACCCCCCATGGCCCACTACTGGGCAGTCCATGACCTGGGCCTTCTGCAAGGGTGCCATCCGGCAGCACAGCACTGCACTGCAGTTCCTGCAGATCTCCAGGAAGAGTTCTCTGTAGTTGCCTGAGGAGCTCCCGTCCTCTCGGGGCTTCATTATCAAGGACAGCGCAGCTCCATCGATGATCAGGCCATAGTCATGCATATCTGTCGAAAGGCTGTCAGAGCACACAGAAGGGAGGGAAGGTCACTCGTCACCACTCTAGTTTAGGACACCAGACACCGGGCATCTGCGTGGCACCAGTCCGTGGATCAGACACACACAGTCCTCCTTTCGTCCCTACGGTCGTCACAGAACGGGAGCCACCTCTTTGAGTAGACTGTGGAGTCACATTGTAATGAAAAGTCCTTGTGAGTTTGTGTGTCAGTCTCATACTGAGACTCCACAAGGCGGGCTTGGGAGGGCAGATCTTCATTTCTGGTCTCCATGCCGCCTCCCTCTACCTGTATGGCTAATTCATCCTGGGCTTTCTGCCCTGGTGGCGTCACTATGAGAACACGGTCAAAGTCCCCCTTGGCTGGGCTATAAAGATTCGCTTTTTTATCACTTTAAATCATGCGTGACCTGTGTGTAGGTATGGGCACACACCTGCCAACACCAGCGGAGTCCGACCTCCCAGGAGCCACCTGTGCTGGTGCTGGGAATCAAACGTGCACTCTCTGCAAGAGCAAGTCACGTCCTAACCACTGAGCTATCTCTCCAGGTCCCTTTGCTAGGCCCTAAAATGACAAAAACATCCACAGCCCCTAAATTCTGCTCCTTTTTTTTTTTTTTTTTTTTTTGCGCCTTTCCTGGATCTCACTCTGTAGACCAGGCTGGCCTCGAACTCACAGAGATCCGCCTGCCTCTGCCTCCCGAGTGCTGGGATTAAAGGCGTGCGCCACCACCGCCTGGCAACTTTGTGCTCTTCTTAAAACAGTCTAAAATCTGCACACGCCTAGAGGGCTGACTTGTTCTGCCAAATTCATATGATTGAGACGGTTCAGTAACGGCTCTGCTCTGCCTGAGTTTAACCCCCAGAATCTAAACGATGGAAGAAGGGAACTTATCCTCTGATCTCCAAATGTACGCCATGGCACACGCATGCTGACACCCACACAAATAGACCCATGAAACAATGACTCTGAATCAGAATCGAAGGAGACTGTCTTCAGATGACTGCCAACACTGGTACGGGAGGCCCTTGTGAAATGTTCTTGGAAAGACCCAACTTCAGCCACACTGATGTGTCACACGGCCTCCATTATTACTCACTACCGTCTGACTTCTCCGGCAGCATGCCGAGGCATCCACGATGGACCCGCAAGGCGAAACAGCAGATACAAATTTCACCAGTGAAAACATCTTTCTCTGTTCTCTACCCATCAGCTGCCTACCCCGAGAAGGAGTCCCTGGCCAGGCTCCCGCTGCAGCGCAGCACCGTCTTGCTCAGTTCGAAGAGAACATCGTGCAGGCTTTGCTCCTCCAGCCGTTTGGTGGTCAGCTCCAGCAGCTGCGTGCTCCTGCGGAAGAGCTTGCAGGCGTAGCAGGTGGCTGAGGCCGTCTCCATCTTGTCCCCGGTGAGCACCCAGACCTTGATGCCCGCCTTCTGCAGCGCCTCGATTGTGTCGGCGGCTTTCTCCTGGAGCCTGGGAAAGGAGAACCCAGATGGTGGGGGTCAGGATCCAAAGGCCACCAGATCAAGAACTTCAAAACACACGAAGCCATCAAAATATCCAGGCCTATAAAACAGCACATGCAAGTGGCTGTGGGTCTATGTAAAGGACCGGGCCTGCTCCCAGAGTGCACACCTTACGATGATGTAAGGCTGCAAGGCTCCTCCACACACACATACACGGAGAGCTATTTAAGGAGGCTGTTCTGTGCCGTGTCCTTTGGCTGAGCCTCACATCCGTCCACAATCCGGTTCCATTCCACTTAGGAGAAGAATCATTAAAACCAGAAACAAAACGGGAAAATGGGGTCTAGGAAAAAGGTAATATCTTTTCTTTTGTTACCATGGGTTCTAAGGCTGCTGCTACTTATCAAACTGGAGTCCAGGTTCTAAGTAACACATCAGACGCTGGTAATAATGCACTAGCATCACCCCAGAGCTAGCTAATGTTTACCCCTGGCTTAGCATGTGCCAGCCCTGTGTGAGATCCGGTATGACCTTTCACCTCCACATAACCCTGCGGAGTCAGACGAGTCCCCTGGGAGGATGCTCCTGGCCTGAAGTGTGGAGATGCCATCATCACAGCTGCACAGATGAGGAAAACCACTTCCAATCTCCTCATTTTTCTGAAACAGTAATAAGGGACCCAGGGCCTAGAGAGGTAAGTGTACCGATGTGCTGGCTCTGGGTTTTAAAGAAGTAACTTGGGATCAAACGTCACTTCAATGGGACATCATATCTGTAATCCCAGGAGGGTGCATGTTCTATGTCACCTGGGCTACACAGCGAAACGCTGTCTAGAAAAAAAAAATGGTTTTACTGTCCCTCATTCCTACGTGCTCCTGGTGCCCATGTCCCATGGCCTAACTCCAGCTGCCAGCTGCCCGCAAGGCCGTCATGCCAATCCACTCCGAAGCCCCTCCCTGGAGCAGCCCCCCTTTCTGCACCAGCACCCCAGGCCGCTGCAATGGTGCCTGGCCTTCTCTCCTAATTTTACCAGCTATATAGCCACAGGTGTTGACAACAGTCCACTCCACTATGTTAACTTTCTTCAACAAACAATGACAAATATATTGAAGACATTAAAATCTAGGCAGTCAAGCTGTGTTCAGAAGAGCCAGCAGCAATTAGGAAAATAACTACAAATTCCTTTCTAAGGAGTGAAAAGAAACTGGATCTTCCATGTGTACCGTGATTTAAGATGTTCCTTTCACTATCTGGAGGGAAAGTGGCCTTTCAGGCATCCTATTTGTGGTAACATACCACCCAGCTATGGTTTCCTGGGTTGTCACTTTACGTGAAGGAAAACAGGTGACCCATGTCCTCAGGAAGAACACACGGGCATTGGACATGAGTGCACTCTGTCCGCCCACTCTCACGGCTGCTCACGGCTGTGACTGTGGACGTGTGCTGTCTGTCCACGCACTCTCAGGGCTGCTCACGTCTGTGACTGTGGACGTGTGCTGTCTGTCCACGCACTCTCACGGCCCACTGGACTCTGTAACTGAACAGACACGTGTGGCAGCCTTACCGGTCCTCGACCGCGGTAGCACCGAGCAGAATCAGGTCCTTCTCGATCTGCTCATAGGCTTCTGCTAACTTCTTCTCCCGATCTTGAAGAGCCACCTTGGCAGCCTGCAGCACTTTGCAGACACCTTCATATTCCTCTGGCTCGAGCCGCTTGTAGGCAACACACAGGGTTCGCAAACCCTCCTGTGGAACAAGAGTCAGTGTTTAATGTGAATCCAGTGTTGCTCGCTGAATGTACGCATTCTCAGGCCTTCCTCACACCCATCTCTGAAGAGAACGCCCAGCCACCCTCAAGGGATTACTGAATTACATTAAACACGGACAATCATGTACATTACAGAACTGTAACAGATGATACCTGGACCAGGCCACTACACCAGAACACAGACTTTTTTTCTTCATGTAAACAAGAAGGGTTCAATTTAAGCTTTCCAGACATAATCTGTAATGTGGTGGTAATGGTGTTTCCAAACCTGGGGGTTTGTCAGGATTTGACGGAATGAATACCAAGGACCCCTGCAAGGTTATTCACCCATAGGCTGGGTACAGGGAAACTAAACCTTACGGATGAAGGGTTCTGATGTGTGGAGAGGGCGCAATGCAGCTATCAAGGCCACGTGGCCGGCCACTACGTATCACTCCCGCCACGACACACCAAACTGTCACTGGGTGATGGCTCTTGGAGTCTCCTGCTCTTTCCTCTTAGTCTGTGATACCCACAGACTCCTCAACAAGTGTTGCAAATTCCGGATTTTGGATTTCAAAGACATTTCCTGTTACCTGTTGTCAACACTTCTCACAGCTCTTCAGACCACCTAGCTTGTGTCAATCATAGACAAGGAAGTCTCCACAGACAACATCTAGAACTGCCCAGGACGGAGGGTGCTGGGCGTGGTGAACCAGGCTTTTAGAAATGAACAGGCCTTGGCTTGCAACGGCAGACAGGGGACTTTCTACTGTGGTGACGTGAGGTGGAGGTGCTTTTCCCCAAGCCTCTTGCTAAGCATGACGAAAGTCCTGTGTGAAACACTTCCAGGCTGAACAAAAGACAGTCACGCCTGGAGACCACTGTAGAGCCCCGCCCTCACAAACACACACAGTCATCCCGAGAGCACCCTAGCAAACTGAATCCAACGGCTCCCCAAGAACTGCTGCTGTGTGACTGAATGGGACTCCTCCCCGGAGGCCAGGCTGATCCAGCCTAGGAAATGGGCTACTGTAACACGTGATGATCTGAACGGACACCGCAGGAGCAACACAGAGCTGTGCGGCTCACAGTGGTCCCCGAGAACTGCTCCAGGGCCAGCAGGGGGCAGGGAATCTCTCACCCCTGCACTTCTGCGGGACATAGCTCAGCACCACAAATTCCATCGGAGCAGTTTGGTGAGGGGGGGGGGCACCGAACCAGAAGGAATGCCTTTCTGAAGACTGCACGTGCGGACGACCCGCGCCTACGCGCAGAAAGTCAGGAAGAAATCCCAGGGCTGCTACCCGAGCGCAGCCACAGCACGGCGGTGACAGTGGCACAGGCATGCCAGCCGCATCTCACGCACACCCAACACTCGCCTTGGGAAGGAAGTCAAGGAAACATCCCTACCCATAATTCTATCAGTAGGAAACCCCGTGTTTACTCCTGGAGGAAAAAGACTCACAGACTGCACACTACGAACACTGATGAACCCACAGACAATCCAACAGCAGAGATCGGCTGTTTCCACGGAGTGGAAGGTCTCATGTTGTCAAGGTGACAACATCACTCCAAGCCATTTGGAGTCTTGTGACTCCAAATGTGGCTCCCGATGGTGATCTCTGCAGGAACTCATAGGGAATGTCAAGGTACTTAGAAGAGCATGAGGATTTTAGATAAGAATAAAGTGGGGCGTGCATACACTCTGGTTTCAAGACTTATTAGCACACGACAGTAAAGAAAACTGTACTGAATTGGTGTGTGTGTGTGTATGTGTGTGTGTGTGTGTGTGTAGAGAGAGAGAGACAGAGACAGAGACAGAGCGAGACAGAGAGGGAGAGTAGGACAGAACTGAGGCCCAGAAACAAACCCTGAACATCTGGCTAGATGGTTTATCACGAAGAACAAGGTCACTCAACAGGGATAAAACCGTCCCTTCAACAATGATGCTCAAAAAATGACACCACTTAAAAAATAAGACAGTCTCCTTCACTATCACCACACATAAATTAGGTCAATGTCTTAAATTTAAAGGCTAAAAGTATAAATTACTTAGAAAAATACAGGGTAAAGTCTTCATAATCTTGTATTTGGCAGCAATATCTTAATTATGATACTCAAAACAGGCAATTGACGAAGAGATGGATGACTGGATTTGAAGGGAACCATGGTCCTCTCAGCATTACCTACCGCGGTTTTTACTCGTGGAAGGCTTTAATTGTTTAAAAATACTGTTATGAATGTGGGGCCCACAGGTTCCTCAGTTCACTCCTGAACAACTGCTGGGCTGGGGCGTGGGTTGGGGAACCAGGGAGAAGTGTGAATTACCTGGGCTGTAGGGTGGATCCAACTATTCCAGGATATATGTAAGGGATGCTATCCTGGTTGTTTTTTGTCAACCTGACACAACCTAGATCTATTGGGAAAAGGGAATCTTAATTGATAAAATGATGGGGCATTTTCTCAACTAGTGACTGATGTGTGAATTCTTGGCCAATTGTGGGTGATGCCAACCTTGGACAGGTGGCCCTGAGGTACATACGAAAGCAGCTGAGCAAGCCGATAAGTAACGTTCTTCCATGGTCCCTGCTTCAGTTCCTGCCTTCATGATGGACTGTGATCGGGACAATGTAAGCAGAAATGAACCCTTTCCTTCCCAGGTTGTTTTGGTCGAAGTGTTTTACCACAATGTCTTACTTAGGCTTTCTGTTGCTGCGATGAAACACCATGACCATAAAGCAAGCTGGTGTGGCCTGCTTACAGTGTCAGAGGTTCAGTCCATTATCATCACGACAGGGAGCATGGTGGTGTGCAGGCAGACATGGTGCTGGAGTAGCAGCCGAGAGTCCTACATCTTGTAGGCAACAGGAAATGGTCTGAAACACTGGGCGGTATCCTGAGCATAGGAAACCTCAAAGCCCACCCCTACAGTGACACACTTCCTCCAACAAGGCCATATCTACTCCGTCAAAGCTACACCTCCTAACAGTGCCACTCCCTATGATATTATGTGGGCCAATTACATTCAAACTACCACACACAACAGACATCCTAACTAAGACCCTGCAACAACCAATGGCCCTGAAGCAGCTGGAAGAGAACAATGGATGGACAGGCCCAGAGGCCAGGCACAAGCCATCAGGAAGCTACAGAGGACAGCACATTCTCAGCATCCCCAAAGGTACCAGGCAGAGCAATTGCAAATCCACCAAACAACCTGAAGCCACAGCTTGAAGGAAGACGCTGTTTCTGAGGAAATTGACCACTTCTCTGAACAAAATTCTGGAACTGCAGGAATGAGAAAGATCCAGCAGCCCATAAGGAAAAGTTTGCAGTTGTGACCTGCCTGCAGGATGGAGTCCACACCTACAGAGGGATCAACCAGCCGGCCACGGCGGACCAAGTAACGAGGCTGGTGGAGCGGGACACACGTCATTAAAAATGCATTACTGAAAAATTTCCAACCTTGGCAAAAGCCTGCAGACCACACTTCAGACAGACAGACTTCTCCCAAACAGAAAAAGTATGAGAATTACTGCACAGACTCACCACAACCAGAAACCATCCATGGAAAGCAGCAAAGAAAAAAGCTGAGTACAGATAGCAAACATAGCCATTGCGTGGAGTTCCCAAGAAAAGGGATGTCTAAACAAGGAGCCCAGTCCACATTGTGTTCAGTCTCAAACGTCCATCAAAAGGTGAACGAATGACTGGGCTGGGTCTCAGCACAGATGGGTTGCTCAGTGAGAAAAGGACACCACGCTGTAACAGACACGTGTGGCTGAATCTCAGAGCAGTTCCGTGTTCTCAGAGAAGCCCGGTAAGACAACTGACGGAGTCTACTCTAAGAACACTCCACAAGGGAAGAAGTCCTCCCCAGCGCTGGCAGAGAGTGGTGGCCGATGAGAGAGCTGCCGGGAGGGGAACACAGAGGCTCTGAGGACACTGTGGGGCAATGCTTTAGAAGTGTCCATCAAAACTCACCTATCTTTATCTTTAATATGAACATGTTAACATTTATTGACTATAGCTCGATAAGCCTTTACTGTAACCATAATTAATACACTACTTCCCATAAGGAAAATGAGTCTCAGGTGGGAGAGAACCCTCCAGAACAATGACTGTCCGTGTGCTCCCTATCACAAAGGGTGTCTCCAGTGACCCTTGGCAGAAGGGGCCAGGATCCCCGATGTGCCCACATGAAAGTTAACACCAGGGCTTCAGGAAGTTTGTCCTCGTCAGTTCCGTGCGCCAGCACACGCCTTCTGCAGCACCAGATGGGGACTTGGTCTGAAGGAATGTGACGGCGCTGTATCCAGAATGTTTATCTAGACAGCCTTTACAGACTGCAGCAGAAAGCCGTCTAATTTCAGGCATGGGGTCCCTCTGACTCCTCAGTCCTGGGAGGAAGAGCTCAGAGCATGTGAGCTGTCTCTGCAGGAGAACAGTTACCGCACAAGTGAAAAAATGACCTCTCGTTATCGGTCGGCAGCAGACAGGAAAGCGAAGTGGCCTCTAATATCAGAAAGCACTGTGGCTGAACCAAGAGTCTGCAGGAGGGAGAGGGGACAGAAAGGGCCGGCATCTTACCACTGCATTGCGCTCGACTCTGGACCGGACCTGGTCAACTTTGCCTTCTATCACTCGGGGAAATATTGAAGAATCTGCTCCTTTGCAAAACAGAAAGATTTCTCCTAGAAGATGAGGGGGAAACAATATTGAATTTAATTACTACATGGAGAGATAAATTTACTTTTCAGTCTGTTATTAATGAAAGCAAGTGACACCAGTAGGGAGACCACTTAAAAGTACATCTTAAAGGACCAGTGAACACATTAAGATCTGAAAGAAGTGCAATCCACGAACTATGCCAGAGCCCCATTTTATCCTATAACCTGGCTATGGTGGTATTTTATTTGTACTGAAATGTGATTTTCATTGTATGTTAATAAATAAAGTTGCCCGGGGGTCAGAGCTATTAGAGCCATAGCAAGAGCGTGGTGGTGGTGGGGCACGCCTTTAATCCCAGCACCAACGAGAAGGCAGAACAGAAAGACTATTTAAAGACAGACACACAGGAAGTAGCTCTCTTTTGGGAAGCTAGGAGCACTGCAGGAGGTTAGATTTTAGCTCTGAGCTCTGACCTCTCGGCTTTCTCCTTTACATTGGTTCTGTGTTTCTTATTTTAATAAGACGGTTGGTTACATCTACACCTGGCGCTCTAAAGAGTTCTGAGCCATGAACAATGAGGGCCCTGGGTGCTCACACTCCTTTGAGGAGTAAATCCTCCTTGGGACTGGGGTTGGGGAGGCAGGGTGAGCAGAACAGAACAGAACAAAGGGTGTGCTGCAGATCCAAAAGGAGTGTTCGAATTTCATGAAATACCAGAAGGCGAGTGTGTCAATTCCTCCCAAAAGTGGGTCCTCCATGGACAGGCCATCCTTTGTGTCACAAAGCCTCATGGGAAACTCTCTCCCACATCTCTAGTTTGTCCTCAGAACTCTGAGTACCTTTGTGCCAACTACACACGCTCCTTTTCTCAGCATGAAAGAATCTTCTCCTTCCAGGTAAGAGACACTAACAGACGGCAAAGAAGTAGCCACGGTTTAGAGAACCCAGCTCTGATGCAACTCAGCCCAGCAGCTCTGTAGTCAACCTCAGCCAGACCCTCAACTGCCCTCCTCTGTGAAGCACGCTGTCTGCGGCCCTCACAGCACCCTGCTCAGCAGCAATGCAATCTCAGGCCTGCGGTGCTATGCCAACAGAGCATTTGGGTGTAGTTATAGAAACATCAAAGAGAGCCTGGTGTGGTGGCACACGCCTTTCATCCCAGCAGGCAGAGACAGGCGGGTCCCTAAGTTTGAGGCCAGTCTTGTCTACAGAGTGAGTTCCAAGACAGCCTGGAATATACAGAGAAACCCTGTCTCAAAAAAATCAACAACAACAACAACAATAACAATTAAAAAGAGAGAGAGAGAGAGAGACATTGACTTCCCAGTGGCAGCAGGGCTACAGAAGGGAAGTGACGTGGATTATGTTCCCAGGAAGGTGGGACACACAGATTCCTGTAGGACAGGCGAGTATGAGGAGAGTAAATCCAGAGGGCTCAGAGGCCGGTGGTGACCGGTTACTCAACTGTCCAGGGTGGGAGGAATGGGGGGTACACTTCCAGTCTGAGGGTGGGATCAAATCCCAGGGCCGAGCTATTTGGGGCACCCACTTGACCTATTTCCAAACTGTAGGAACTATTAATGTGGGGTGCATAAATTGGGAAAACATTGGTAAAAGAGACGTGACTGTTGTTCAGTCAGTGTCCCCTGAAAGATGCAGAAGAGTGATGGGACTTCCCAGGAGGGACAGGCCACACCAGGCAGGGGGAGTACTAGGCAGCTCCCAGTGTGGATGCTGTGGATTCTTGGGGGCATCCAGGAAGGCATTCCAGGGCCTCAGTGAGGGACCTGTAGAGGGGCTGCCACTTCACACCATGATCCAGGAAGGAGAAACACAGCTGGACAAGCAGCCTCCGGGTGGCGAGGAGATGAGAACGCGACCTGGGGATGCGCCCACAGAAAGTGCTGGTCAACGGCCAGGAGACCAGTAACCAACAGAACCTCAACACCAGAGCTATGTGGCTGTAAGCAGAGTCCTGTGAGTGCTGGGGGGCATCCGGCCCAATGTGAGGGCAGGGAGAGAATGAGGCGCATATCTCCCTTTGTGGGGATTCCTCTGGAGAGGGTGACAAGGGACTAACTCATAAGGCCTTCTAGACGAGATGCTGACAGAGAAGGACAGCCGCAGAGCTACATGGGGGGGGGGGGGAGGCGAGCGCCAACCCACATGGAGATCACACGGCGGGGCAAACAGAACCACCTGGTCAAGGGGTCCCACTGCACCCACTCCCTCACCATCCCACACTTTAGCCACAAACCAGAAAGTGCCACTCCCAAATAAAGAGCCATCGTCATAGCAACCAGCCAGCCTGGAAATCCACTGCAATGAGTATTCTGAATTCTAGTACAGAAATATCTACACACTCCCATGTCCTTAAATACGGTGCTTTAGATGTGTGTGGAGCACAGCAGTAGGACATTCACAGAGGAGATGAGTGTCTGCAGGAGGCTTGGATAGTACTCACTTCTTTCCAAAGCTGTTACTGTAGACGAGTTTACCTGTGCCTTTACAAATGCAGTAAATGGAGAGGGGGGAGACAGCTCAGGTGGTAAAGAATCTGCCTTGCGAGAATGATGGCCTGGGTTCAATCCCCAGAGCCCATGTGAAAAAAGCGAGGCACAGAAGCACGCATTGGGAGTGTCAGTGCTGGGGAGGCAGGACAGGGGACTTCTAGCCAGGCAGTCTGTCCTACTCAGTGAGATCCAGGCCAGTGAGAGACCCTAAGATCAAACAGAGGAGGGGACACTACCTGAAGTGTGACACCTAGGGCCTACACACTCTCGAATGTACACACACGAATGTGGAATAGTTCTTATGTCCCAAACCCTTAAAGATCCGAAAGAATTATCCATCAGAAGAAAACCACCATGTAACATCAGGAGAAACCTTACCTGTAGTAGATTTTACAATCACACTCATTCTTCTCCGCACAGAGTCAAAACTCAGAACTTCTAGCAATTCAAATCTGAAACAGAAAGGGGGCACCTATTATATTCTCTGCTGCCAAGTGGGTGCTGAGTCTGAGTGATTGCCAAAGGATTGCCACAGCAGGAAGTGGGCATCTCACCTCTCCCTGTGCCCTGTCCACACTGTGTGGATGCCCCCTTGGATGTCCTGGGCCTCACAGGATGCCCAGCTCCAGCCTTGTGTGGGGATCAGTATTTAAGAGTGGGGACGGGTCAGTCCAGGCTCTGACTCCTCCCAAAAGAGTCATAATGTCTATGTCTCAGTTGGAATATCGGAAGAGCCTGCAACTCTCACGCCAAGTCTGAAAACCTCTCCCGGAGGCCTGCCGGGGCTCCGGGGCTGGAGCTGCCTTGAGTTCAGGGCCCGGCTCGGACAGGACCTCTGCAGGCCTGCAGGGTGTCTGCAGGGTGTCTGCAGGGTGCAGCCCTGCCTCTCACACAGTCCTGGGCATCTCACTGCAACAAGTGGACGCAGTCCTTTCCCAGTGACACAACTGCATGCAGGAGCTCCTCACCTCTCGATGTCATTCTCCCTGTTCAGGATTTCCATGTAATTGTCCTTCAGTCTCAGGTACGTGAAACCAAGCCTGCGGAGGGAGAGGCCAGAGCAGAGCTGAGTCTGGGGTCCAGACAGGCCTCTTCCGGGGAGCCCTCGCTTTACAGAGGCAGCCTTCCTTGAGAGGAAGCACTTTCAGTAAGCTAGGGAGTTGGGTGCAGTATAAAGCCAGGGCACAGGGATTCGGACTTATGGACCACCTTAGAAATGACCCAAGAGTTTGCATGCCTACAGTGAGGAGGTGCACTCTGTGGATGGGGGGGGGGGCTTGTGGAAAGCCAGCACCAGGTGTCTGGGCTGCACGTCTTGCTTCCAACCACGTTTCACTAACTGATTAGTGGGCTTCAGGAGAAAGAAAAGCTTCAGAGGCTATCTGCCACAGGATGAGCAGTCACCAAAGTCCCTGGGCTGGAAACTGAACCCTAGTGCAAGTGTCAAGAGTAGCTGGCCAGGGAGACTTGGCCCCTCATGAAATGAATACTTAGGCCACTGCAGGAGAGGGCTCCTCAGACACAGAATAATTGTGTTCTCTGTCTTCTCTGCATACTGCCACCATTCTGGGCACAGCGAGAAACCCTCTGAGATGCTGCTGCCTTGACCCTGGGCCTCCCAGCCCCAAACTGTGAGAAACACACTCTAGGTTTGTTTTGTTTCTGATATAAATTATGCAGCCCCCGGTCAACCTAGTTATCAGACAGGACGCAGGCCCACGGTGGCTGTCTGCAATGTTATTACCCCACCGCCCTCTGCTGCAGAGACAAACACCTCCAGCCACGGGGCAGCTTCCGGACAGTGCAGAGGGTCTGGCTGAGCAGCTTACCAAAAGCTGGGACAGAACACACCGCCCATCCAGCACCAGCTGGATGTCACAGCAGGCAGGTGCTGGGCATATGGGTGATATCAGCCACCTGCTCCAGGGGGAGCTGGCTCAGCTGAGACAAAGACCCCTGGGAAGAGAAGAGCTACAGGGATGGTTGAACAGCCTGACCTGACTTTCCTATATCTACAGCAGCCATGGCTTCACCCCATAAACCAATGGTTCTCAACCTTCCTAATACAGTTCTTCATGTTGTAGTGACCCGCCCCCCAACCATAAAATGATCTCATTGCTACTTCGTAACTATAATTTTGCCACTGTGATGAATCATAATGTAAATATCTGGGATGCAGGATGTCTGATATGTGACCCCCAAAGGGGTTACAACCCACAGGTTGAGAACCACGGCTATAAATGCTCCTACACATAGCCTCAAGAGTTTTTTGTTTTGTTTTGTTTTGTGTGTATGTATGTATTGGAGCGGTTTTCTGGATGTCTGTGTAACATGCCACATCTCCCACAGCAGAAAGAACTCCAGGAAGACCCCTGGTCGGTGTAAACATCCCAGATGGAAAGAACCAACACAAAGAAAGCAGTGATGAGCAGAGCCTGGCATCCAGCTGCTAACTCTCTGGATCAGTTGACTAACTCTCTGGGTCAGGTGACTAGCTCTCCAGGTCAGGTGACTAGCTCTCTGGGTCAGGTGACAGAGAGAGCTGCAGAGTTGGCCTTGGTGTCTTAGGATCCAAGGGAAGACCTGGGGACAGGGCTCTGTCTAGACAGCTTTAAGCACTGAAAACACAGCAACAAGGGCTTGTGTTGCTGGCCAGGAAAGCCACCTCCACAGAGTGCAAGGGACATGAGGTCACAGAGGTCAGAGTACAGTTTTTCTGGGTCGTAGACCCTTCACCCCAACACTCTCTGAGCCCGGGTCTGACTCACCTCTGCACACCTTCAACCAGAGCGACCTCATCAGGCGAGGATGAGATGTACACACAGGACTTGGAGTCGGGAGATTTCCGCGGACCGTCTACGTCATCCCCATGATCGTCATCCTTCACCTGGACGGTGTGGCACAGGCAGATAGCCCTGAAAAACAGCTCCTCCCGTTCCTGTGGAGACAGTCAGGGCAACTCTAACACCTCTGCCTGCTGTGGGAAGAACGTGAGAGAGACTGGACAGGTCTGCAAAGCAGAGGCTAAGACCTCCCGGGGGTGAGCTGTCATTAGCCTGTCTCCGTGGTTACAAAGAGAAGCACGTGTGTGACTCCTTCATGCTCCAGAGTTGCCATGGCAACTTGTGTAAGTATTAATAGGCAGTGAAGACCAAAAGAAGGGGTTTTGCTCATCGCGACACTTCTAGGAACCAGGAGGGCGTGGATATAAGCACTCTCAGGAATGGCATGTCATGGTGGGAAAATGTCACCTACGTAGTTGGCACACTCGTTCCTGGCCACAGTGGCAGTCTGCCTGGCAAAGGACACCGCCCTCGGCATGACTTAACCTCCAGCAGTGTGCCTGCAGCCTGCGGCTCAATCACAACACAGCCCTGGACGCAGAAGCTAGGAGCCCCACGCTGAGCTGAAGAGCTGTGCATGAGGTCACGGCAGGCGGACCCAGGTCTGAGCTCGGCTTCCGCAGTGCTGGCTACACCCTGCAGTCAGAGTTCAAAGGTCCCTGAGGTCCTCAGCAGCTGGACAGCGGTGACCCATGACAGGCTTCCCTGACAGTCAATGGGCTGTGGGATTTGGGGTGCGTTCAGGTCTCGGGACGGCCACCGGATCTACCCCTTCCTTTCTGTGAGAATAGGACGCCAATCGGAGCTCACTTTGTAGGAGCCAGCGTTCTGGATGTGAGCTGCTCATCTATCATCAAGAGGTCACTTCTGGCTCTCAGTGGAGCCCTCAGGTTCTGCAGTCATGATTTATCCCTTAGTCACCATACAACTGGTGCTGGAATTTGAACACTTAAGACCCGAGGCTACGGCACTCTGGTGTGTGCGTGTGAGCCCAAGTGTAGCATATGTATACATATCTCTATGTGCGTGTAAATACATATGTGTATGTGCCTAGGTGTCTGTATGCACATGCAGCTTTGTACACACGCAAACTGTGTATAGTCACACTATACTCAGCATACTACCGGTCCCATTTGTCCCGGTCTGTTTGGTCAATTCTATCAGAGGAATCACTGTCAGGTCCTCCTGTCCCACGGTAGATTCTAACCATGGCCTCACTGAAGTCCTACAAAGGATTCCTGACTTGGCTGTATTGCTCAGATGAAGGGGGCAGCTTCTGTGAGTGAGAGCATCCCACCTCCTCACATCCTTGACCGTGTGGCACCTCCTCACATCCTTGACCATGTGGCACCTCCTCACATCCTTGACCGTGTGGCACCTCCTCACATCCTTGACCATGTGGCACAGCACACCCTCCCCCGAGGAGCTGAAACCTACCCTTCCGCTGACACCCGGGGAGGAGTCGATCATATCGATGCCGGAAGAGTCGGGAAGGACCTGCCCGTTGCAGATGACATGGGGGACGTAGACCTGGCCTTCGATGCAGCACTCCTTGAAGGCCATGTTGTTCTCTGTGAGGGTGCCCGTCTTGTCTGTGAAGATGTACTCCACCTGAGGGTACCCCACACTCAGGTCAAGCCATATTTAGGCAGGTGACAATTCTTAGCCCACGCCTGTTACAATCCTAGTGGGACAGGATTCTGAGAGTCTGTCCAGACAGCTCCAGTGTCACGCGAGGGTGCCCATGGCACCCTCCTTTACCCACACAGGCGCAATTTCGGGGGAGGAGGCCCTACCCTCCTCACCCTGGTGACAAATAGGAAGCAGAATACAATGTGGCCTTGCAGAACTGGGCCTCCAGGGAACCAGGGCTCCACGTGTCTGTGAAGAGCAGGATGAGGGAAGCCCTGCCTCTCCTTAATCAGGACAGCACGGATGAGAGGAGGAAGAACCTTCTCTACGAGCCCGAGAGGTCGAGGCTCCAGGCTGAGGAGAGGGTTAGAAGACAGAATGCACACAAGGAGAAGGGCAAAGACACTCCAGGAAGAAAGCACAGAGTGCCGAGGATGCCTCCCTCCAGCCTTCAACTGTGACCGAAAGTGGACCACAGGCTACACACCCATCACGGACAGCTGAGCCTCCAGGCCCTTGCACAGCTCTGGAGTAGGTGGAATCAAGCACACTGGGGGTCGGGGTGGGGTGCAGAGGGAGAGTCAGACCATGCACCCCACAAGGGTCTAGCCCAGGAACATGTTTCACAAACCCCAGGAGATGTGCCCTTCACCTGTGCTTGTCCGTAACAAACCAACCACACGCACAGAGCAATGCTGTTTAAACACCAGCCAAAGCCCGTGGGGCCTCTTCCAGGGTCACCCATCCAGGGAAGGTGTGCTGGCTACATCCCTAAGGACCCAGCAGGTGGCCAATTTCTGTGACTATGATAACAATTTAAAAAATTACAATGGACATTTATTAGTTCTTAGTGTATGCCAGGCACTGGACATTACCTTGGTTGATCTTCCTATCAACTATGCTATGCAGTTTTATGAACAAAGGTTTAAAATTTTTAAGATAAAAAAAAGTTGCCAGGTGGCGGTGGCGCGCTGGGGATGGCACACACCTTTAATCCCAGCACTCAGGAGGCAGAGGCAGGCGGATCTCTGTGAATAACTACAGAGCTAGTTCTAGGACAGCCAGCGCTGTTATACAGAGAAACCCTCTCTTGAAAAACAAAAACAACAAAACAAAATTATGTGTATGTATGGGTGTCTGTGTAAGGGTGTGCACACATGAGATCAGGTGCCTGTGGAAGCCAGAAGAGTATGTTGGATCTCTGGGAGCTGGAATTACAAGTGGCTGTACGCTGCCCTTCATGGGTACTGGTAACCAAACTCTGGGCTCCTCCAAGAGCAGTAAGGGCTCTTAACTGCCGAGCCATTTCTCCAGCCAAAATTCCTGATGCTAATCCAACTATTTCTGTTGGCTGGAGACGCCAAGGAAACATGGTTATCACTATTTTAGACAGGTCTGTGAGTCTTTCACCCAGGAGTCTGACATTAATGTTGGACTCCGATTTTATGTGTTTGCGCTCACACCCTTCAACTTTACTGAATTTACTAGTTCTAATAGTTTCTTGTTGGTCTTCAGGGTTTTATACAGTTGTCTGCAAACAGGGACAATTTAACTTTCTTCTTCTCTCCTGCAGCCCCTTACTGAGTAGGTGGGGAAGAGCAGGAGTCCTCTGCTGCTCCTGGTCTACCTGTCAAACTTAGAGGACGTTTGACATTCCTCCACGGAGTGTGACGCTGGCTATGGGCTGCTACACATGGTCTGTGTTGTGTTAGGATATGCCTTCATTCCCTCACTTGCCATGAAACTGTCTACATCCTCTGTGTCTGTGGATAGTTGTCTGGCTTGTACGTTCCTGCAACGTGGTGTGACACTGTCTACCTAACGATCTGTGTGTGCTGGCCCACCCTGGCATGCCAGGGATGAGCCCCACTGGATCGTGGCAAGTGCTCACTCTGGAGCTGCTGCTAGTTTGTGCCTGTGCCCTCAAGGACGCTGGTGATCAAAGGCATGAGCCCCGCTAGGCAGTCACAGGCAGGGACTGCAGTCAGAGGCGATGCGTCTTTCATGACAGCAGTGGTTCCACACCTGACTCCTATGACAGCTGGGAAAGCTTTCCAGCCTCGGTTCCTCCTGCACATGACATGGATGTGAGAGCTGACATCACAGGGATAGGAGGGTCACAGGAAAATGCACGAAGCCCCAGACACAGACACTGGCTGGAGGGTAGTTCCTGTCTCACAGGCACAACTGCCATGTTGCTCCACTGTGTAGACTGAGAGGCATTGCTCACCGACATTCATGGGGCACTGCTTTGTGGAGTCACCAATTGGTCTTATCCTCAGTGGCCCAGTTCATTGAATACAGGCTGTAGCCTGCCTTGCTTAGGACAGGACAGAGTTGAGTTCTGTGAGGGACTCTAGGTTGGGAGAGCCATCTTGTCCCAGGGCATCCCCTGACATTCCCTTAACCGATTTCTGAAGGCCAGACCACATGCGTTACCCAGGAGGTGGGGCCTGAAATACCCTGGAGGAACGCATCAGAAAGACGTCCTCTTAGGTAACAAATGTATTATTCCCCAAGGTAGGTGGGGTCATGCGCCTGTCAGTCTACAGACCGTTTACATGGTATTGCTATGAAACCACAGGGCAGGCTGTAGTTTCCGATTCAAATGAATTATTCATTTAATGAATTGCCATTTGCCAAATGGCCCTTCCAGTGACATAAGGCTGGGAAAGGTCAGAGGCTCCCCTTGGGGCTGGGTGAGATGGAAGGAGCCTTTCGGGGTATCCTTTTCCATGTAGCAACACTGAGGTCTGCAGTCAGCAGATGTGGGTGCATGTCTCCTACTCTGTGGGACCCTGGTGGTCTCATACAGAACACAGGGCAACAGCCGTGGTGTGCACCAGCCCTGTCCTCACAAGGCGAAGCCCCTGATGGCTATCACAGATGCTGTGACTGCTGCCTCACATCTGTTATCCCACTCTGCAACACTGGAAAGGCAGAACTCTGATACTCATTCAGAGTACAGACCATGACACTCGAATCCTGAGCTACAGGAACTCTGGTTCTGCAAACCATGCATTCATTAACTCTGCAACACACTGCCCCAGAAAGCTGCCCTAAGTCTCAGTTTGCTCGCCTAGCTTGCTCTGAGGTTAAATGTCACACAGAAATAAAAAAAGCGATGCCTGACAGAAAGTGCTAGGACCGTGGCCTCCCACCGCGCTCAATGCTCTTTCAACTACAAGGCCCAGAATAAATAAGAAAGCAAGCCCAGGGTTTGAGCTCACTCCAATCAGCTAACGCAATCAACTTTTCACGTTATAAAGTTAAAAGAACCATACTGACTGTATTATATAAGTCAAGTTAAAAAAGACGCACCCAGGAGACTCAAAAAGACTGTGAGTGTCTTTCCGCTGCTGCCCTCACTTCTGACTTTCCCCCACTGCAGCATAGCTACACGCCGAGTGCATGACCTGGACGAGTTACCGCTAATCGAGGAGCGCCCAGACCGCTGAGGAGTCATGCAGTCTCTAGAGACACTGACCTGTCCCAGCTCCTCGTTCAGATCGGAGGTGTTGACCAGAGGCCCTTCCCCCATCTCCTCATCGAACATGTCTTCGTCCCAGGTGATGAAGTAGGAACCGAGGAACTTCTGCATCTCCACTGTGACGTACATGGACACCGGGATGATGTAATTGAAGAGGACCATGAAGGCCAGGAAGTCGGTGAAGGCCCTGAGGAACTGAGAGCATTGGCCGCATAAGGAAGCTGCAGGTCACATGGCAAGGACAGGAAGCCTCAGATTGCCATCTCTTACCCCAGTCAGATACGTCAACACAAGTACTTCCACCCAAATACAGAGATCCACTAGGGACCATTGCCTGCCATGTCTTGTTAAGACCCAGAGTAGAATCAGATGGCTGTGCTGGTGGAGACGTGGGGGACAGGGACAGAGCTCACACTAACCACGCCGTCAGGATGTGGAGAGGCCATGCTAAGTAGGGCCCAATGGGAACGCCACTTTTGAGTATTCATGATGTCCCTCTGTGCCTAACAATCCCCAAACTTAGGACGAGATGGGACCTTGCTATACAGTGGCTTTCTCTTCAAACTCACGATTCCTGTCTCAGCCTAGTGCTGGGATTACAGGCACGCACCGCCACACTCAGCTCTGAATGACTGCTCTGTACAGTTTATTCCTACCTTTGAAGCTATCAGGGAGAGGCTATCTGACAGATGGAGCCCAGCATCATGCAGGGTCTGTGCTTGTACACAGGGCGACATCTGCACACAGCCCTGATGTGACATCAGTGTGCACATGGCCCTGCTCTGAGGTCAGAGCCTTTTGTCCCCTAGTTACCACAAAAAGCAGCGTTTATCTCAGTGATGTGTTGAGCTTTGGAAACATCAAAATGATTTTGGTCCCTACATTTCCTGTGGAAACAAATACTTTCCAGGCTTGTACATTCTAGTGTCCAGGGACAGCAGGCAGCTCATACCTGCCCACACCATGTGCCAGTGATGGCCTCTGTCCTAAAATCAGGCGAGGCTCCATTCTGCCTGAAGCTAATTCACCTTTGTAGTTTCTTGGCACCATCGTTTTTTGTGACAACGGCCCCAGGTCACCTCCCTCACACAAGGGAAGTGCTTCCATACCAGATTCCTCTGGCGCTCTGACTCAGTCTTCTGGTTGTACCATGGCTCATCTCGGAAGGGCTCGCTCTGCCACACGTACTTCAGCACCGTGTTGATCAGGGCCTTGCTCACCAGGATGCAGAGGTACACGATCAGAAATGTATTCATTGACCTACAGCGAAACAGCCCAGCCTTCAGAGGCTGCTCCTGGTCCTTCCTCACCACGAAGGGACAGCACAGGACACCCAGCAATGCCCTGGAGGGCAGTGTCCAGCCTGGCCCAGTAAGACTCAGCTCATTCACAGCCACCTTTGCTAATGCTCAGGACACAGGACCAGAGCCATAAGAGGAGAGGGAAAGGTACATGCTGCCATGTGTTCACTGATGAACCTCTTTGGACCATGGGAACTCCTGCTTACAGAAAAGGGACAGCTGGAGTCAGCTTCGTCGGCCATCAGGTGCCACCAAATGAGCTGAGAGCTTAGTGATTCTCACTCTAGAGTGAGAGAAGCGCGTGAGGCTAGAAAATGCCTGTGCTGAATCACGAGGAGGCGGATTTGGGGCAGGTCTGCTTCTGAAGCCCAAGTGTCACACAGATGTCTGCAAGCAGAGCTTCCCAGCTGAGGAAAGGCCCACCCCCATTTTCACGCTCAACACAGCCGCAGAAGGCCCAGGGACGGCACCCCAGGTCACCTGCCAGCGTCCTGCACACGGTAACTAACTAGCTCCCGTTGCTTCACTCTGTGACATGGAGGCCGTCCACATCAAGCAGGATAACTCCGACAAGGGGCCGAGATGACAAAGCCTCAGACTCCACGTTCTCATAAGTCTACCCCCCATCCTGACACTTGTCAGTGGTTCCCTGTCTAGTGGAAAATATTCACTCTGCTCAGTGACCTCCGTAAAACCACATCAGGGCACACTTGGTTCCTCTCAAGTCCCTGGGTTGGAAGGGGCTGAATATGACCCCCATTGTGAGGTTTGCCTGGATCAGTGGCTGGGGATACGAGGCATCTGTGACTGACCCCAGATCAGGACTTTGGGGAATGACTTACAGGCAGTGTGTTAGCAGAGAGAGGGGTGCAGTCATTTATCTCACCGAGAGGAAAGCAAGGAAATCCCCCGAGGAAAAGGCTCTGTGGTTAGTAGCTCCAGTCCCTGGAGGAGTGGGCCCCCAAGGACACTGTGGGTCCCCCAAGGATGCTGTGGGCCCCCGAGGACACTGTGGGTCCCCCAAGGATGCTGTGGGCCCCCCGAGGACACTGTGGGTCCCCCGAGGACACTGTGGGTCCCCCGAGGATGCTGTGGGTCCCCTGAGGACACTGTGGGTCCCCTGAGGATGCTGTGGGCCCCTGAGGAAACTGTGGGTCCCCTGAGGATGCTGTGGGCCCCTGAGGAAACTGTGGGTCCCCTGAGGATGCTGTGGGCCCTCCGAGGAAACTGTGGGTCCCCTGAGGATGCTGTGGGCCCCTAGAAGACACTGTGGGTCCCCTGAGGATGCTGTGGGCCCCTGAGGAAACTGTGGGTCCCCTGAGGATGCTGTGGGCCCCCCGAGGACACTGTAGGTCCCCTGAGAATGCTGTGGGCCCCCCGAGGACACTGTGGGTCCCCTGAGGATGCTATGGGCCCCCTGAGGAAACTGTGGGTCCCCTGAGGATGCTGTGGGCCCCCCGAGGACACTGTGGGTCCCCTGAGGATGCTGTGGGTCCCCAGGACACTGCTGCATCTACAGCGGCCAGTGATGGCTAGAAGGTAGCCGCAGCGGGCTGTCCTTACTTTTCCACAGCAGATCTCTTTTGGGACTTGGACTGATAGTTCAGGGCCATCTTGGTCTCCATGCCCGTGTAGATAGCCACACCTGGAAGCAGAAGATTCCGTGAGATGCCCATACTCTGCAAGAAAGGATGCTCACACAAACAGGTCATATCTCCAAGTTAACCAGCAAACGATCTTCCTGAGGAAGCTAGATTCCTCACACTCAGGACTTCTCTGCGTAGATCTGATCTGCACTTTACACTCTTCAGTTCATTGCTAATATACTGGGTGATCTGGCAGCGGGCAAGTGTATATTTTAAAAGTTATTTAAAACAGGAAACAGCACATGTCAATGGGAGGTACTAATCCCGAAAAGCAGACTTAGAGAACTCTCCTGCATACAATGCTTTGGAAATATCTCCTGGATATAGCTTCAAGGTCCCAGTCGTGAGTTGAGATCCTCAATAAGCAAGCCAGGACCTTCACTGCCATGGCTGTGGGTTCAGGTTACACCACAGCACTCATCTCTTAGGGAGTCGCCCTGCACCAAGTCTGAGGGACTTTAAAGCATCTGGTGGCCTCTCAGGGTGCTGTGGAGTTTGGTTTGCTTAGTGTGTGCCTAGATTTTAGAAATGATTACCAGTGCTTTGCAAATTAAAATATTTACCAAAGATCTTCTCTGTATTTTTGAGTGTGGCTCCTCTGAGCAGCAGGTTTTCTGATCCCAATGGCCTGGAAGATAAGGAGACCAGAAGTGGCGTGATGCAATGGTGGGATTTGAGATTAGAAATCGATTCAATCGCCCGGAAAGGAAGTGATAAAGTGGGCATTTGCTCATACTGAGATCACCAAAGTCCATCTGCATAAGCACTGGGCTTCTCTGAGGCGGAGACATCGCCTGCTGGACTGTATCTAGTCCTGTTTTCCTGGCCTGTCACTCACGGGGACCTGGAGCTCCATGGTGGCATTTGAGAGGCCTCAAGGGAGCAGAACACCCACCCTCAAATAACCTGGAGCCTGAAAGTTTCAATGACATTTCCCCAGAAGCCACAGACTCTTCAGGAAGAGTCACTATCTGCACCACCTGGAACACCCAGGGACATCAAAAATGTCACCTAGACCTGCTACAAAAGAGGTCTCAAGGGAGGGCCAGCAACCCTCTCCCAACACACCTCCAATGTGAGGGGCTGTGCTAGGGGACCTCAAAATGTTCTGAGAAGGCTTGAACTTTGGGTTTCCCCATCCTTCAACTCTTTCCCTCCCGTCCTTAGGACCTGGAGACTCCTCTTTAGTGTGAAGGGAGGCTGGGCCTCTGGGCCTCCGGAGCAGAAGTTCAGCATGCAAGGATTACCCACAGGCAGCAGCTGCATGCCGTTCTTCTAAGCAGTGAAGGAAATTCAAAGCAGCGGAACTAAATCCTATAGCTGCATCCCAGGGACCACGGTGTGTCACAGGAGCACACACCAGTGACCAGTGTGTCACAGGAGCACACGCCAGTGACCAGTGTGTCACAGGAGCACACGCCAGTGACCAGTGTGTCACAGGAGCATACGCCAGTGACCAGTGTGTCACAGGTGCACACGCCAGTGACCAGTGTGTCACAGAGGAGCATGTGTGCCTTGACCTTACTTGCTTACTCGTCCGTCCTTTGCACAGATGTGAGTGCACAGGACATCACACCCTCAGTGGGCCAGTGTGCTTGGCCAACACGGTTCAGATGTGCCTGCAAGAGGCCAGGGAAGAAGCTGCTCGGGCGACTCACTGAGGCGGTCAGCAGACACCTGGAGGCTCCTTCGGTCTGTCGGCCACTGACAACAGTCCCCGGCTGTCCCCGGCTGTCCCCGGCTGTCATTGTCTATTAGCAACTTGCTTACAATAATTCATGTCACAAATGTGAATGAAAACGAACGGCCTCACCTTAAACGGGCCTTGGAGAGCTCTAAAGATAATGTACTTGACAAAATACTCTGCTGCTAGTGTGGACAGACTGAGGAAGAAATATAACTGAGTGAACTGGGAATTTGGATGGGGGACTGATAGAAGCAAACATTTTCCTCCTGTTTGTATTACTTCTAATATTTACAAATATCTTAAGAATCCAAATGACAAAAAACAGTCCTGGTGTGAAAGGCTGAGCTACAGCTATTATCAAAATACAAAGTGCATTAGCACCATGGTCCCCAGCTTGGGGCCACAGCTCCCCCTCGGTGTGAAGCTCGGGGTCCATAGTACATGCTCCCTCAGCTTCACCGATGGGCATGAGAACAACCTCATTTGTCCTTTCATCCTAAACAAATCAGCTGTCCACACTGTCTAGTCTTCAAAGCAATAAGGAACTCTTCTTTGAAAACAAAAGTAACGCCTCCAGCCCTCCTCCAAGTTAGTGCCCTACTAACCTGCTGATAGACGGTGACCACAAACCAGGGTAAGAGCTGGAATGGTGGCACCAGACCATGAGGCAGCACTCAGGAGGATAGGCTGGAAGGTCAGCTGTTCAAGGCCTTTCTAGCTAACAGCAAGATAAGGTCTCAAAAATAAGTAACACAAACAAAAAATAACCACTAAAAACACATGAGAAGAAGTTCCCAGGCTGTTCCCTTAAAGCAGCTGCTGAGTCCCATGAGAGCCAGGCCAGATCTGGACACTCCAGTGACTGTTTACTCTGTGGTATCCCCCAAACTCTACCTCTACTTCCCAGCAAATGTTTCCTTCAGCATACAGTGATACTAGGATATCAATAATTGGGAAATTCCTTAAACTGCCAAAAAAAAAAAAAATCAACCTCAAAACCTACTGAAAGCCAATGTCCTAAGCAATAAATCCAAACACTTCCTCACCAACCACACCAGATATAACAGTCTGGGGCAGACGGCTGTAATGGAACATCTGAAGTGGATGGCGGCATGTGGTGCTCAGATGGGGACCTGGGAGGTGGCACCCAGGGCTAATACCAGGCTGGCTCTTGGGCTCAGACCGCCCCTGCAGGCTGCTCTCTCTCAGCAGATATTGTGACTGTGGGCACTGAGGCAGCGAAGGTGGATCGGGGCGCACACAGCACCTCCTCACTAGCAGCAGGCCCTCTCTTCCTAGTTAGGCCTGAGAGAAACCCCAAGCATCCCCCCCCCCCCTCTGTGATGGCCACGGGCAGGCTGCTCTACTCTCGGGTCTCTGTACTGGAAACCTCTGATGTCACAGCACATGAAGGTGCCTTTCACAGTGGGTTTGGGCCCTGCCCTCATTAAGAACCATCCTGTAGGTTTCTGGCCTTGCCTAGCTGGAGAGGCTACCCATCGGGAGTGTCAAGGGCAAGGGTTCCAGGATCTTCATCGCATCAACATGCACAGACAAACCCTAGAGTCAACGTGGGAGAGTGGAACTTGCTTAGGAGGCATGGCCCTGCCTTCTAAACCAAGTGACAGGGTAGAACCCATCAAAACATGAACATCTAACATAACAATGAAGATGATAAAGGCCTGGATTCCCAAGAAGACTCACCTCACCACAGGATCGTTCAGGTCGTTGTAAACATTGATGCGTCCCACAAACCTGGCAACAGAAAAGCTCACGTCGTTACTCTCGGTAGCAGTGACGGGACCTCCCGTCTCCACCACAGCTAGCTCATCCTACTCTTCAGCATGACCGGCGGCGGCCCGGCCACTCGACTTTTCCTCCTTCCTCATCCTACTTCCTGTGCGTCTTCACCCACGGCTTAGATGACCCCTCTTAACTCAAACCACTCAAAGGAAGGACCACTTAGGCTTCCTTCTGGGGAGCTGCGGGTCTGCATGGTGCTTGTCTAGGCAACAGAAGGCGACCTTTCCGGCACTGCACCCAGGCTCTTCCGGTCAGCACGCTCGGCTTACTTGTAGAGGTCGGGCTGTGGCTGTTCACACTCGATGGTGGCGTGCAACCCGTCCACATCTTCCTCCGTGTGGAAGCCCTTGGTGTCCTGCACTGCGTAGTGAGTCTGCAGACGGAGAGGAGGGTGAGCTGCACCCCAGACCTCACTCGCCTGGCTTCTGATCCCCAGAATCTGGTCTCCATGCACATCCGTGAGCCCCACTGTGAGTCTGGGTGCAAAGGCCGAGTCTCAGCTATTGTCCCACTCGGGGGGGGGGGGGGGGGGTGACAAGAGCTCCGACTCCTCCTGCTCACCCAGCAGGACACAGGGCAAACCTGGGACCCTTTACACTGATACTTATGTACCTGCCCCGGGAGAGCTATCAACTGCTGACGTGACCCTCCTCTTCCAGGCAAAGCTCTATTGTTCCTAGGAGGTGCCAAAAGCACCAACTGGTTTCATTTTCCAAATTCCGCTACCAATTGTCCTCCCATCACTGCTTCTAGGCAGTGGCTCAGCTATTTATTTGGACCAGAGGACCCTCAATCTGAACTGAGTGTGCATCAAAATCCCCAGGAGGCCGCTAGGCCACTGCTGTTAGGCCACCCTCCCGAACTCAACGTAGTGGGTCTGAGCAGGAGGCCTAGGAACTGCATTTCTAAGAAGATACCAGCTGACACTGTGCTGCTGTCCAGGGCCACACGGCCTAGCTAGCATCTATGGGACCATGGACAGGTAAACATTCTTCCTCCTTTCTCCTGGGAGGAGAATAAAGGAGGGGAGAGGAAGGGAGGGAAAGGAAGAAGGAAGGGAAGAGGAGAGGAAAGATGTGTCGGGGCTGTCAGGAGGAAGGAATCCCTGCATCTCTGCTTATATTTCTAATAAATGCTGGAGTGAGTGCTATGACTTGGAGCAAGTGGACAGTTGATTACACATCACCATTTAGGTCAGTCAAGCACTTGCTATGTGTTGAGAATTTGGGGAAGATTTCTAATCATTAGTGTGGCTACCTTTCACAGATGTAAAATGTCCAGAAAGGGCAAAAAGCCAGGCTGAGGTTATGTGAGCTGTGTAAGACTCTCTGAGGTTGGTAGAAGCCTTCCCACAATCTGTTCTTTCAAGGACAGAGTTCCTATAACTGCAGCCACCAGAGCCAAACCAAACCTCCAGAATGCCACCGGAACACAATGACATGTACTGTGCAAACACACAAGGGCCCGGCATGAAGCAGGGACTCCAGCATTTCCCAGACTGACATCAGGTCCTGCAGCGCACTGCCCAGAGCAGAGCTAAGACCTCAGGTCTGTCCAGATACTGGGCCACTCTGTCTGAGCAATCACAGTCTCCATGGAATAGAGTCCTGCCCTCAAATGGGGTCCACTGAGCAGGCTTTATCCAATAAAGTGGGTCGCTTACAAGGTCTTAGAATGGTTAGACCATGAGCCCTGTCCAGGTACACTAACTCAAGCCACCCAGAAGCCCCTCTCCCAAAGGACTGATGCTTATTAGTACTTAAAGAAGGATGCTCTACCTAGAAAATATGAAACCACTCACAGGCCTTTACACAAAAGTGCTAAAGATTACCCCTAAAGATTGGGCCATCCTTCGCTAACCACATGAGAAAGCGTCTCGTCTCACAGCACGGGCTGCCCTCACCTGCAGCAATCATTTACACAGTTTGGGAGTCTGAGAGGCTGATGCCTCTCTACTGTTCTGGGAGCTGCCAGAGGATCGGTTGGTTTCATTATGTTAGAGTTCATAATCTCCTACAAGTTCCTTCTTCCAGATTTTTATGGTGAAAACCAGACCTGTAACTGAACAGTACTATATTTTCCTCTCTCATGATTATCAAAGTTTTACATCCAGTGTAGAATTCCATATGGAGTTCAACCGATTAATTACAGTTCCAGAAGATTTCTTGAGATAGTTTAACAAGACACAGGTGAAATCTGTAAAGTTCTGCATGACTTTCACACGGTTGTAGACTAGGAAAGACATGAATTTCTATGAGAAAGTGGAAACATTACTGTCCTACCAATCTAGTTAGGTCTCTGACGGGGTAAGGGCAGGCACATCTGTCCACCTCAGATGGCGGTTGTCACCAACATTAAGGGAGGAAAGAAATTAACTGAAAACAGCAAGGAGCAAAAGTAAGGTTAAAGGTCAGAGGGTGTGACCTCCCCAGAGAGCTGAGACCATAGACATGCTTAGTCTGCACTCAGGATGTCAGATCTATTGCCAGAGCCCAGTCTGGTGAAGACCCCGAGCTGCACCCCAAATCCAGGCACGTTACTTTATGGCTCGACTCTCCATCTAAGCTGGCGGTGGTGACATGGCAGGTCCCATCTGCCCGGTTGCTGGAGAGAAAGATCAGGTCACAGGGAAAGGTCTCATCTTCCTTTACCATGACAATGTCCCCAACCTGCAAGACACAGAGAGAACGGTCACTGAGAGGCCACCTTTGTGTGACAGCTCACTCTGGGCTGGAATTCACTCTCCTGTTGTATCTAGAGTGTGCTAAGACACCACCATGGTGTCTTACAGGATGCTAACATGATCCTAGGAAAGACCCACGCTGAGGCTTTCTGTTGGAACAAGGCTTCTCTGGGTTCCGTGGGCCACTAAGGACCAGAGCAGCTCCAGGGCCCTTCAGGAAAGACTGTCATAATATAAAAACACGGAAAAATCTCTCTAACAGAAGGGAAGGCTCTCTTGGAAGCAGTGACACATGAAAGGGCATTTATACATCAAACATGTTTAAAATAAACATGTACACAGCCATGTATCAACAGATGAATACGTGGGATGGGACTAGCAAATACACATGTGTGTCTGCAATCCTGGGGAGCTGCTTGTATGTGGCTAGGTGTTGTGGCCACATCCTGAGACACCCTCTGACCTCAAGCTCAACAGCTGGTTGGTGTCAGGCTGGGATGAATAAGGTTCATCCTATACCAGAGCTGGCTGAACTCCCTGGCTGGCGCAGGCTGCTATCAGGGATGTGGTCAGGACAGATAGTAGAGCTGCCTAAGAGGGAGGGAGGGAGGGAGGTAGAGTGGGGGGCAGGCTTGGGCATGGGAAGGGTCCCAGGAGGCAGGAAGAGAATGAGTCCAAATTTATAGTCAGGTGATGACTAAAGTCGGAGCTGGGCTGTGACCCAGAGACAAGCTGGAAAAGCCACTGTCTGTCTGCACTTGCACACGTGCGCGCGCGCGCGCGCGTGCGCACACACACACACACACACACACACACACACACACACACACACACACACGAGTGCGAGCGCGCGCACGCGCGCGCGCTCTCAAGTGGCCAGCACAGGCAGAGAGGCAAGCTGCTCCAGCAGTTCTCGCCATTCAAATGTCCATCGAAATGAGAGGTCAGCGTGGCCCCCAACAACAGGTCCGTTAGTGACCAAACCCGCTTTGAAAAGTTACTTTAAGATGATTCTGCAAAGCACATTGGTGACAGGCAGATGCAGGTGTGCCACTTACCCTCAGCTTCCGACTCTGCTTCCGGACCAGCTTGCCATGCTGGATGAAGTGCACGGGACACTGGTTCATGGCATTGTCTGCCTTGTGGCGGAGCCAGTCTTCATAACCCTGAAACCAGAGAGCCAGGGAGGGAAGATGTGTTTAAAGTAGTATGGCTAAGCATGGTCTAGCCTGGGGTTTTCTCACACCTCCCTGGTCCTTACAGCTGGTCACTTCCACAACGGCTTAGGCTGCTTTATGTTCGTGCAGTTATAACTGATAAAATCTTCATAACTACACTTCCATACAAACCCAGGACCTATCCTCCGGAAAGATTCCTCCACAGGAAGCCCCTCAGTCAGAAGATGAGCCTGGCTTCAGGATTCTACAATGACTTAAGGTCTCCACAGTCTCAGCAGCCCCCGGGCACTGACGCGTGTGTCTGCCAAACACTCATCTCACCCGTTCTGCAGACTTTCAAATGTGACCTAAGGGGTCTGCAACAGAGGTGAACTGTTTTCAGACCTGCATTTCCAGATGACGACCAGGGGAGCAATAAGAGATGAGCCAACGGCAAGTACCTGTACGTCTTTTCTTAAATTACTGTTTTCGATAATAAGATCTCTCTCCTGGTTGGGCTTTTTGTTTGTTTGTTTTTCTTTTTTTGGTCAATTTAACACATGCTAGAGTCACTGAGAAAACTTGTCCATAAGACTGGCCTATAGGCAATTCTGTTGGGCATTTTCTTGATTAATAATTGATGTAGAAGGGCCCAGCTCACTGTGGGTGGTACCACACCTGGGCAGGTGGTCCTGCGTTGTGTAAGAAAGCAGACTGAGCAATGTGGAGACCCCCACACCTGTCAGGAGACTCCAGAGTAAGTCCTGAGACCAGCCCCCTGCAGCACCTGCCGGGGGGAGGCTGCGCTGTTCTTTCCGGGGAAAGAATTTACGTGAAAGCTGATATTCTGCAAATTATCCAGATGCTACAAATGGAAAAGTGAATTCTAAATGCTGGAATGCAAATTCACACTCTCCAGTGCTCTGCAGCAGAAGGATCTAGAACACATGAAGCAGGCAAAGGCCACTCCTCTAAATATTTACAAATGGCTTGTCAGTCCACAAACAGATGCCCAACCTCACTGGCTATCAGGGAAATGTGACTACGACACCACCAGGCACACACTGAGGCAGCTATGATGGGCTGAATGCACCAGCGTCAGGGGCAGGTGCTGCAGACCACTGAATGCATCAGCATCAGGGGCAGGTCTTGCAGACCACTGAATGCACCAGCGTCAGGGGCAGGTGCTGCAGACCACTGAATGCATCAGCGTCAGGGGCAGGTGCTGCAGACCACTGAATGCATCAGCATCAGGGGCAGGTCCGGCAGACCACGGGAAGGAAAATGTTCTGCTGTTCAGGGAGACATCTGCCCAGCTCCTCAGGGGCTTAGGGCAATTCTACTTGTGGACATACCCCAAGAATTAAGGATTTACATCCATCAATCTATGTCCAGCCACAGATACAATATGTACATTTACTTTTGTTAACTAAAAATAAATACATAGGGGCAGGGAAAGGGAAAATCAAAATAAATAAATATATGAATAACCAGGAACAAAGATCAAATCAGTGTCCACACAAATGCTCTGAGCAGCATGCTTCAGCAGCGTTAAAATGAACCAACTGCCAAATGCCCATAGACAGACTGTGGGATAAACTAATGGGGATCTAAGCACACACACCCCAGAGCATTTCTCATTATGACGTGGATCGGAGCTCTGACGTGCCACAGTGTGGGTAAACCTTGACAACATTATGCTAACTGAAAGAGGCCAGTTACAAAGAACAGTGTGTCCCTGAGACAGCTTCCTCAGATACAGTCACTGGCCACATCCATCAGGACAGAGAAAACACGAGGTCCCTCAAGGGTCAGCAGAGGCACATTCTAGGGTGAGGCAGAGCAGGGTCTGGAAGGCTGGACATTACACTAGATTGCTCTGGTTGGCTCAGAATGTACAGAGCTACTTTCTTCTCCCATTCAAAGGCACAAAACTAGTGACCAACTGACTCGAACTCATTTCAGCCTGAAGCAAAACCGACTCCACAGTCTTCACTTCCCTGAGTTAGCTGAAACACCCCAGACCGCCCACCTCGAATGGCAACAGGGGCGCCGGCCTTCCTGTCTCTGAGATTTTTTTTTTTTAATTTAAAAAATTGTACAAATATTTTTAAAAACTGACAATTTGATCTTACAAATTATGTAAAGATGAAAGGGTCAATCAAGGCCCCAAATAACAGCTGTTCCATTTATATGCTCAACTTCAAAATTTTACTACAGACCTACAGTAATGAAGCAAGTATAAAAAACCCTAGTGACGGAGGTGTATCAGCTGAACAATTCAGTCCAGATGAAAACCCTCACAATGGGGAGAAGATGGTCTTTTCATCAACTGTTACTGAATGCCTACGTGCAGAATAAACGTGTGTGCATTCAGCTTATACATTATATCATATTTAAAATTAACATAAACATGACCTAAAGTAATAACTAAAGTTATAAACTTTTGAGGAAACACTGGGGTAAATTTTAAGGCATTTAAATTATGTCTCAATCTTTAGTGTGCTGTCTTATAGCTAATGTTAGCTCAGCAAGTAAGAAGGGAATTCCCCCACACACACTCTCACAAAATAAATAAGTAAATCACCCAATGGGAAGGCATGTTACAGGAATCCAGAATCCAGTTGAATGAACTAGTAATGGCTACAGTAGGAGCAAGTTAAACATTGAAGCATTATTGGATTACAGCCCAAAGTTTAAAATAAATGTTTATAAACCCATATTGGTACCAGTAGAGCACTGGGCAAAGTAAACGGGCATCAGGCAAATCTCGCTTGACTGAGAATCTGAAATAACTGACGTACGTGGTGACGGAGGAGAGGAAGCTTGTCTTTACTCCTTAACCGTTAGGCTGGGCTTGATAACCTGCTTCCAAGTCAGACTGTGAGAGGGGGAGGGACAAAGGACTCCACGGAAAGGAAATACTGCAGGTGACCGTACCACAAGTGGACACGGCGTCTGACTGACATCCTTACGGTGTAGCAAACTGACAGCATATACTTTTGATTTACAAAAAATGGTATTGCATATCTGTAGTCACCCTCTCAAAAATCTAACACCAATCTAACTATGAAAAAACAACACATCGTGTTGTACACACCTCAGAGCACAAGAAACCACACGTCAGCACTTGGACTGTGAGAGTCTTACCTGCTTGATGGCTGTGACAGTGATGACGAAGAAGAGTGGGAGCCCGCTCGTCACTGGACTTGTGGGTGTGTCGATGATCAACTGTGGGGACAAGACAGCCATGCAGTCACCTGGGAGACACTTGCTAGCGGCCGCGGACAGCGGGCTGGACTGGCAACGCAGCCTTTTCCCATGCGCTTCCACCTACTAAAGCACGTCGCTGGCTCCCTCCTTGCCCTGCAGCCTGGACAAGAGGGACACCACCCCGTCCCAGTGACTACAGTGCTGAGGGAGGCTCCTTGGTGACGGGGTGGCTTAAGGACAGCAGTCAGCATGTGGCGAGGGCACAAGTCTGACTCTAGAGACATCGATTCATTTAGTCCATGCCGCAGGTGTCACACTTGAGTTATTCTGACAGAGTTCACGCTGGGGAGATTTTCCTGTCATTTAGAGCTATACTTAGAATAATTTAGAAAAATGTAACACTGCTGCTCACAAAATGCAATCTACCAGCGGCTCCCCGCCCACACCCTTGCTCTGTTCCCGCCTCGCCTGTCTCCCTGGATGTACGTCTGCTTTGCGTTTCTAAGTTGCAAGAAGGAGTAACACCAGGCATGGCTGGAGACCCTGCCCTGTCTCTTCTTGGGGCTGGATTCAGAGAACCCAAGAATGAGTGGCAGATGAGGGGCGTCACATCCTTGCTGACTTTAGTGACTGTGTGTCCCTTACTTGAGACCCAAATGACATTTGCTGAGACAGAGAGCCAGGACCATCCTTACCTGCACCAGGAAGATGATGAGGAAATAAAAGTTGGCTATTCTTCTGAACTGTTCAAACAGGTTCTTGGGTATGAAGTTCCAGAACGTGTACTGTATACAACAAAAGCACAGGAAGGTCACTATGTGCGGCTCTACTACGAAAAGAGCAGTGCAGAGTATAAAATGTTTAGTTTTGGACACAAGCTCACCAGAGTTTAGGGGTCGACATTTTGTCCATGTTATACAAGGCCCCCAAGACAAGCGGCTAGGACAGCGCAACCCTCTGAAGGAACCGCACCCGAAGGGCCCGGTCCATCGAGTCAGGGCAGAAGCAAAGCAGTTATTGTGCATGTACAGAGTGTGCCATCAGTCTGGGCCCAGTGGAGACTCGGCATGACTCTTGGTCAGGGGGAACACCTCCTGTGTCTTCTCATCTCCCCTCTGTTGCCCAGTACAACTGAGAGACGCAGCAGAAGGGACAGAGTCTGCGCTGCCTGGAGGCTGCTTCCTGACGGCAGGCATGGTGTCCACACTGCAGGGTGCTGCATCTGTCTGCAGCCACGTGCAAGGACCCTCTGCTGTATTGACAGGGTGAGGAGAGAGGGCGGTCCCCACACTACACGTTCTCCAAACTGACCACTCAGCGTCTGCACTGAGAACAGTGGCTGCCCTGTACATGTCCTCTACGCTGTGCTGCTATCCAAGGTCACTTGTCTTTCCACATACATTTACAAGTATGAGGAGACCCTCGAAGTCACTGGTGGGGACTCTGCAGATCCTGTCAAGAGGGTTAACATCTTAACAACACCGTCTTCCTGCTGTCGATATGGGGTGACCAAACCACTTGCTGTATGATGGGGAAGAGCTTTAATATGTTTCTATTTTTATAAAATTTAAAAAACGGGGTAGGGCTGAGGACATGGTCCAGATGCAGAGCATTTGCCTAGCATGTGCAAGGCCTTGAATTTAATTCCCAGTATCATAATGAGTAAATACTTTATATTTGGAAATTCTGGTAGACTCTTTCAAACTTCCCACGCACAATGATAATGATACTCTCCTATCCGTCAATGAAGAAAGATTTATTTGGGAGTGAGGACAAGGATCAAAATCTGGAACAGACCACAGACCTCTGGTGTGTCTAGCGAACAAAGCCGGGCCTGGGATTCATGATTCAGGCCGTCACGGAAGGACACTCCTGAGCTGGAGCGGTCACAAGCACAGGTGGTCTTAAGGTCATAGCTGGAGGTTTTTCTGTAGATGGGAAATGAAACAGTCTTCATGACTGAGCCGCTGTGTGGTTGAACTGGCTCTGTGGGCTCTTCCTGGAGAAGGTGAACGGGACCTCTCAACTCCACTACAGTGGGACACAGGAGGTGACCCTGGTGTGTACAATGCGTTTCCACGAAGAGGGCCACGTGCATGTCCTAGACCTGTGTTACCTAGAATGTTGTTCTAGTACCCTGAAGCTTTACCATGTACCAGAGAACCATGTACCACTACGAAGACCTACCACGGCCGAGAACTCTCAGCCTTGTAACCCCGTGGTTCACAAAACGTTAATGAGTTATTACTGCTGACCGCATGTTACAGAAAGCCAACGAGATAATTCAAATGTCCGTGAAGATGTGACACCTCTGTAACAGATAAAACAAGGGGCTGGAGAGATGGCCTAGTCAATAAAACGCTTGCCACACACACGAGGACCAGAGTTCAGATCCCCAACACCCAACAAATGGCAGGGCCCAGAAGTGCCAGTCACAACCTCAGTGAGAAGGTGGAGACAGGGAGACCCTGGGGCTTGCTGGCCAGCCCGTCTAATCAATTAGCTAAGCTACAGGTTCAGGGAGAGATGGCCTAAAAAAAAGAGAGAGTCATTAAGTATGGTGGTGAATTTTATTTGTGCTGAAATATGATTTTATTTGTATGTTAATAAAGTTGCCTGGGGATCAAAGCTAAGAGCAAGCCATTAAGCAGAAGTCTGGTAGTGGTAGCATACGCCCTTAATCCCATCACATGGCAGGCAAAATCTCTGTGTGTTCAAGGACATAGCCAGCATGGTGACACATGCCTTTAATCTCAGTACCAACCCTAGAGACCGGGAGGTCTGTATAGACAGGCAGTGACGAGGAAGTCATGTGGTTGGGTTTAGAGCCAATGAGAAGGCAGAACAGAAAGGCAATGAAAAGACAGACATAGGAAGAAGGTCTCTCTCTCAGGGGAAGGACAGCAGCGAGTGGTAAGATAAGGTGGTCTTAGCTCTTGGCTACTGCTCTGATCTCTGGGCTTTTAACTCTATATGGCTCTGTGTTTCTTATTTAACAAGACCATTTAGAATTATATCTAATTAAGGCATTAAGGAGGACACCCAATTTTGACCTATGGCTTTCACATGCATATCCATGTATGTGCCCTCTCCTACATGTTCTCACACACGCACAACTGGAGCTCTTTATTATAAGAGCTGGTACTGGCCACGTGAGAGTGACAGGTCAGCCACACATCTTCTATCTTGCCAATCTGTAAAGGTCCCCATATTTGTGGGACTCATGGCCAGTACACAATGTCTCACTGTCATCCACACTCAGGATCTGTAAAGGTCCCTGTATTTGTGGGACTCGTGGCCAGCACACAATGTCTCACTGTCATCCACACTCAGGTATCGAGTTCCACTTCTATTATCACAGCAGCAGTGGAAAGTATCCCAGCTTGCAACAGTCTGTTATCAATGACTAAGAGGAGGAATAAGATGGCTGCTCCACCTGTAAGGGGCTGGGAAAATGAGGTCACAGCGTCTCTTTCTCCCATGGAGATGTCTTGAGGCGTGTTGACCCCCAGGAGACAGTTAATAAGCCCTGCTTCTTCACACTCATGGAGACTTTGGGCCAGAGTCTGCTGGGCTGTCTGTCCTCATCCTGAGCAGAGGGAGCCCACTGGCCTCTCCATGTTCACTTTGGCCTCTGTGTTCTCACACTGAGGTGAGGGTGCCCACTGGCTTCTCTGTTCTCACACTGAGGTGAGGGTGCCCACTGGCTTCTCTGTGTTCTCACACTGAGGTGAGGGTGCACTCTGGCCTCTGTGTTCTCACACTGAGCTGAGGGTGCCCACTGGCTTCTCTCTGTTCTCACACTGAGGTGAGGGTGCCCACTGGCTTCTCTGTGTTCTCACACTGAGGTGAGGGTGCACTCTGGCCTCTGTGTTCTCACACTGAGCTGAGGGTGCCCACTGGCTTCTCTATGTTCTCACACTGAGGTGAGGGTGCACTCTGGCTTCTCTGTGTTCTCACACTGAGCTGAGGGTGCCCACTGGCTTCTCTATGTTCTCACACTGAGCTGAGGGTGCCCACTGGCCTCTGCATTCTCTCATTGAGCCATGGGTACACCCACTGGCATGTGAGTTTCATGTCCATACAGCCTCCTGCTCCCCTGGGTATGCCAATCTCTTGCTTTGTGTTCCTGGCCCGGAGGATGGCTCACCGAAGTCCTACATAGTCTACATGTTGTCATAAGTCAAGGGGACACACTGGGAGGAACGAGGAACTCTTCTGTTCTGCTAGCAGCCAGGAAACTAGAGGGTCCCAGAGCTTCAGCCGCTGTCCACCTGGAGTGGATCCAGCCCACAGGCCTGAAGCTCACTGCTCCACAAAAGCACTAAACCAGAGGCTGCTCTGTAGCCAGCTCGCATGGAGCTTTCCTTTGTGGCTGGGAAAGGGGCTGTCAGGGGCAGGAAGACTCAATGCCACACAGGATTGCTGGTGCTGGGAATGAGGGTGCATCATGACGTGTTAGGGGGCGTCATGGGGGACAACAGCCCTGCAGAAGGAACTCCATGCTCAGAGAACAGTAAGGCTGAAGGCCACTTACCTACCTCGTGGCTACTGACATGTTCCTGCCACTAAGCCTTAGTTTCTTCATAAAAGAGTTGTAGCCTCAGAAAGTTGCTCAGTGTTTAAGCAACATGGTAAATACGGTAAAAAGTCATCTGTATAAATATCCATCAATAAAACACTCTATCTAATGGGCAGAGGTAATCAGTTTCACAATAATCAAAACTAGTCCAGCTTTCCTAACATAAGAGGTGTGGGCGGGGAGCAGGCAATGCCGGGGGAGCCATGTTTACTCTGGCAGCCTCCTGAGGGCAGAGCAGGCCCCCTGTGAATTCCATGCCCCAAGGACCATTCTGCCCTGAGACCAGAGTCTCCCCAGACACCGGCATGGGGAACGTGTGTGTGTGTGTGTGTGTGTGTGTGTGTGTGTGTGTGTGTGTGTGTGTGTGTGTGTGGCCAGAGGCCATGAGGAGCCACAAAAGTGGTCATTTTCATCTTCTTCTTCCATGAAATGGGAACTCTGGCCAATCACTACCACTAGTAACAACGCCCTTGCCATGGCAGGCATGTGGAGGCCTTCCTGTGACCCTTCACGGACAAACCCTGCCACAGCTTCTGCTTTAATCAGACTGCTCGGCTCTGAGGCATACTTTGGCATTTCTAAGGTAGAAACAACATTACTCTAGACATATTCTACAAAACCTTGGTATATCTGTTGAACACACCAGCGCTTTCCACACACCTGAGCTGTTATTCGAGCAAAAACAATGATAAATTCCCCATGGTGCCTCACAGACTTGCACTTGGTTTGCATAAAGCCCTGTGTGTCAGTTGAGGTCCAGAGCCCCGCCTCCTGTCCAAGGGTCGGTCTACCCTTCCTTCCTTCCTGAACTGGTACAGGGGCCAGGCTGTGCGCATCTTCCCCTGAAACACCACTGGCTACTTGTCACGGAGGCCAGGCACTGATGTTCCACAGGTGCTCGCTCCCTGTGCTGACCGCCTGCTGGAGGCTGAGATGAAAGGTCCTGGAGTGGGTCTGCTAATTCCTGGCCCGTCCTCCCTCGGGCCACTCTCTGCCCAGTGTTGACTTAATTCTGTTGGTTCCTGCTCAAAAGCTTCCTGGTACGAAGGAGCCTCTCTAGGAGAAACTGCTTCCGAACACCCCTGGGACCTGCAATTCCCACACAGCCTCCCTGTGGATTTCCTTCCCAGAAGTCAAGGAGGCTGTGGTGGTTCCTGTTCTCCAGGGGCAAAAACCGAAGTAAGAGCCTCTCAGCATCACCGTGGGCAACAGCCCCGAACGGATAGAAGCAATGGGGTGAGGGTGGGGCTCCCGACAGCCCCAAAGCCCCCGAGCCGCTCAGAGAGCTCAGTCAGGCTGCTCTGCTCTCACAGGCATCGTGAACGGCCTGGGCAGCACCTGTCTGCACACAGATCTCTCTCTCTCTCTCTCTCTCTCTCTCTCTCACACACACACACACACACACACACACACACACACACACACACACACACACGACACGGACACCGACACACACTGCATGAGCCCACACTTGCACACCCCCTCCTGGGGTGGTGGTGGTGGCGATGGGTCTGATGAGCGTGAGTCCCGATTGTGAACACAGGGACGGGGAGGTGTTTCTCTTCCGTTGGTCTCTTCACTGTCAGGCCTGCGTCACCTCAGGGACACTCATATGTGGGTTTTACTTATGAGTGTGTTTTACTGGCCTAGGTTGTGCTTCTGGACAAAGCTATTATAAATAGTTTAATGCTGCTGTTACAAAATAAATAACCGCATAAAAAAGTCCTCGGGAGGCTAACCTTTTGGGTCATAAAACCCTCCCAACAAATGCAGGGCTCTGAGTTCTAGAGAGAACTTAGCAGATCTCAGCACAATGGCGTCTGTGAAGGGAGTTCCAGAGCTGTGCATGTCAGAACACCAGTGTCAATGACACAGACCTCCTTCGTGGGAGCCTTGTGCAACTTAAATAGGCCCACCTGGGTCTCAGAACATTCGGTTGTGACTTACATATCTGCACCTTGGCCACACACACACACACACACAGTGTACAGACCCACGGCACACAAATGCATGTGTTTTCAGGTGTGTCTGTTCATAAGGGAAGGTGTTCCTCCCCTCTGGAAAACCGTGTCCATCCTCATGTTCGGGGTCACAGCTCCTCACTCCCACCCTCAAACCTCTGAGATGTCTCTCCACGTGGTCTACATTTGCACATCCTCTGATGACAAAGCCTGTCACCAGAGCGAGGAGACCCAGCTGCACTCCCCCTCCGTCTGCCATGCGCGCCTAGCCGGGTGGCCTGGTTGCCAGACACAGCCGGGCAGTGTACGGCTAGGGGCAGCGTTGGGATGTGACTCATGCCTCACACTTCAAGTCTGGTCCTCCACTGGGGGCGGTTAGAGAAGAGGATAGGGCGAGGCCCAGCAAAGCAGCCCTGACAGCCTTGCAGGAGCGGAGTGGTACTGCCTGGCCCAGGGACAGCAGTGCAGGAGCAGTGTGGCTGCTGGGAGAGCAGGGCCACCCTGGGGACAGCTGCAGGGTAGCACCAGTGCTCTCAGAAGGTCCCCTGTGGCAGCCTCCCGCAGGCAGAACCTCAGGGCAGGAAGTGAGGCTACCTTGGAGGAGACGATTCTGTTGTCGGGATATCTCTGTGGAATGTAGGCCTCTGCACCCGGAGGGGGCTCCTTGTGTCCCACGTAGATGGTCCGACTGTCCACCCAGTTCTCTTCTCCTGCACACTGTAGAAGAAGAGCACCATCAGCATGTGCCTGGGGCCTGGAGTGCAGATCCTCCCCACAGTGCCGTCACATAGAAACAGAGACCGTCCTGCTGCTGAGGCGGCCGAGGCCACAGTCCCATCCCACCCGCCACCGGCGCGCATTCTGATGATGTGGAGGGTCACAGGGGGCTCCCAGGGTCCCTACCCCAGCCTGGAAACATGACTGGCTTAGCCCTAGAGGTGAGGGGCTTCAGTTCTGTAGCCAGTTCCCCAGGCAGACACTGACAGGGGGAGTGGCTAGCTGCTCAGGGAGAGGCCCAAAGCCAACACTGGGTACGGACAGAAACAGCGTGAGGCAGGGGGATTGTGCATTTCAAATAAGTGGTCAGGTGCCAGGCCCAAAAGACCAGGAGGGCCTGGGACACAACTCCCTCCTGGATGGCCTCTGCTGCTGGGAAACTCCCAGTTCACGGCCAGTAAAGGTACTGCCCAGCAGACTAGCACCTGTGTGTCTGTCCAGTTACACATCCATCCTTCCTGGCTCGCTCTCTATCCTTTTACATGACCAATCCCTCTGTTCAGCGATGTGCTTGCTGAAGCCACGAAGCCCTTCCCATGCGTCCCCAGCACACCCTGCTGCAAGATGCCTAAATGCAGACATTCGGCAACGGTGCTCCGCTTTGTCTCTGTGCATGCCCTCACCTGCACTTTTCCTCAGTAGGGCCCAGCTTTGTAAGTCTGAATAAACAGCTCAAACTGTGGCCACACCCCCAGGAGCCAGGCAGAAGGACACCACTGCCACAGCAGCCGCTTCCCAGCCCTAGGGTGGCATGTGACAGGGCCACTCCCAGAGCAGTGACCTGTCTCAGGCCACAATGAGCTGAATGAGCATTCCCTCATCAGGATCTCAGGATTTGGCTCCTCAAAGGGAGCTTCCAACTTAACCATACCCACTGCCCTGAACCTGCTAAGGCACAGTGGCTGCCCAGCAGGTACTACCTTAGTCAGAACCAAGGCCCAGCAGCCCTCCCAGTAAGAGAAGATTTTGTGTGCTGCCTCTCTATGGTGGAGGGGATGGGGACCAAGGCCTTGCTGAGAACCATACATCATTCCTCTGCCAGGAAAGCCTGGAGGGCTCCACCAGCTCATGGAGAAGACAGCTGCCCAGTGCTTCTCACCCCGTCAGGGTCAGGCCTCTTCACCGAGTGTTGTAAACACACGGAAAGAGAAGAAGGCACAAATACCTTTCAGTGTCTGGCGGCACTCCCAGGAACCACTGCACTAAGCTTCACAGGCATTGGTTGAGTTTCAGGAATAGCCATGAGCCCCCATTGAGACTCTGAAGTCAACCACAGCCTCAGGGGCACCCACGTAGAGGGAGCTAATGCTTTCCTCTCTGCCCTGCAGGAGTGAAAACACCTCCAAGTCTCTAAAACAAGAGCCCTGGGGAAATCACTGTGGCCACACAGATGCAGCTCCTTCAGGCCTCGCCTTGAGGCTCTTCTCCCATCTGGGATCACACACTTCCTGAAAAGGTCTCCTACCCAAGCCTGGCAGTGCAGCTGTGACAGATGCATTGTGCTTAGGGGCTGGGGATGGCTCTAAGCTGAGCTGTGGGGAGCTCTCCGGGGAAGGGTTAACCACAGGGCAGCGTGGGCTGAGGGCCGAGACCCTGAAGGCCAGGATCTGTTCTCAGTGTGCTAACACAGGTAGTTAAATATTAATTCCCATTCTTCCCGACCAAGGCCAGGAGCTGGAGCTGCTCCTACGAATCATTTGACTGCCTGGGTTTTTAAAATAAAACCCACAAGCTCTTGTCCCTGACAGATGCCAAATCAGGGGGAGCACCAGAGGCCCGGATCACAGCAAGAGTTTTAGATTAGCAAGAAGGCTATTAGGGCTCGGCCCAGCCAGAACAAACAGGCACTTCTGAGCGACAACAGAAGTCTAGACCAGCCACAGGACCTTGTCCGCATGACTAATTAATAAAGTACTAAAAAGAACAGATCGATAGATCTGAGAGGACAGCTAGGCAGGAGCACTTCCATGAATAAGGCAAAGGATCCAGGCTCCGGCATGTGCATCACGGGGCAGACGGAGGGGACTAACGAGTCGGCAGGAAGACACTGTCCCGTCACTGTAGAGCCTGGACTAGGAGGGAGCAGGCTGTGGGTGCAGTGCCTGAGCCCACAAAGGCCAGCCAGCACTTCAGGGGCTCCACAAGGGACCGCCAGAGCTACAGGCCAGGAAGCCACAGGCTCCACTAGCAGAAGAGCCTGTAGCTAGCTGAGGGGTGCTTCTTCTTAGAGCTGGGGACCACACAGGTGCCACAGGGTTGGTGTCCTGCCTGGAGACCTGCCCACTGTCACTGTCCCTAAGGACAGTCTGTACTTCCACTCAGACTGTAGAAGAGAAATATTATAAAACAACTTAAGCCGGGCGGTGGTGGTGCACGCCTTTAATCCCAGTACTCGGGAGGCAGAGCCAGGCGGATCTCTGTGAGTTTGAGGCCAGCCTGGACTACCAAGTGAGTTCCAGGAAAGGTGCAAAGCTACACAGAGAAACCCTGTCTCAAAAAACCAAAAAAAAAAAAAAAAACAACAAAACAAAAAACCACAACTTAAATGCAGAACTCTGGAGTGTAGAAATAACCACCCAGATTTAACATTTTTGTCTTACTGGTGTCAAATGAATTTTTAAGGAAATAAAATTAAAAGACAGGTTTTTCAAATAGCCATTTGCACCCCTTCACTGTGGGCAATGGATGAGCACACAGGAGACCACAGTGACCTACCACGCGTAAAGGGCACGACATCCCTGGATGCTCCACTCCTATATACACTGTGCCCAGAACAGACTCTCACTGTCCATTCTCCAACCGCAATCACGTCACTCATGTTTGAAGCACAGAGAGGATCCAGCTGGTAGAGCTCACATGAGCAGGACAAGGAATGTTTCAGAATACCCTAAAGACAAGGCCACTCTAACAGGAAGACTTATCATCCATTCAAAGGAACTAGAAGGGGTTTAACAAAATAGGAGGACAATTTGTCTACATCACTTCCTCATGTCACTGTGTCCCCATCTTGATGGAACTCGGTGGTTTTCGCTGGACCCAGTCCATCCTACATCCCTCTCAAAGCCCCCGGGATCTTCTCCCCACCCGAGCTACGATGTTCTGGACCCCTGTGTGCCTCCCAGCTGCGGACTGCTCACACATCTCTGTCCCACAGTCACGTTACAGACCGATGGCTGAGCTGCTGGAGGGCACACTGCACTCGGCAGGCTTTCCTAGAGGGCTCCATGGTCTGGGCAGGTGCTGGGCTGTCAGGTGACTGCTCTCCACGGGACGCTCATCCACTGGTGACTGAGTCCCCACAAGGACCTGGGAAGGTCTTTCTAGCAGGTCTGGTGAAGACTGAGCAGGCTCCCCCAGCTCGAAGAAAGACGCAGGCCCAGCTCTAAAACGCACGTTTAATCCACATCCCAATGCTGACTTCCCACAGAAAGGGGACTCAGGAAGCCCATTTCTCATCCATCTTTGGCCTGCTGTGGGAGAACACACGTGGCTCTGCCCATTCTCTCCCACTGGCCTCAAGCCTGAGGCCACTCAGAACTTGAGTATTCCCAGCACCGAGGCGTATCACTCAAGCAGGGCTGGAGAAGTTCCCATGACCTCTCTTCAGCAGGATGAAACGCTCTGGGGCACAGGGTGAATACTTTACACACAAGCCTCCCTACACTCTTTTCCAGAACAATCGTGAACAGCAGCTATCCCAAAAGTGGGTGCAGAGGTCCTGGCAAACCTGGCTAGATTTGTTTCTTCTGGGAGGAAAGTTCAGGCTGGAGGCTGCCCTCCACTCACTCCAGGTCAGGGATCTGTAGGCAGACCTCGTGGGCCGCAAAGCGCAGCTCTCCAGGGACAGTGGTGGCCTTGGGTCTATACACATACCAGATTTCCTTCGTCCCTCAACCATAGGGCAAGTGTGTTCGTGTGTACTTGTGAACACAGCCTGGGGATTGTGTCATCTTCGTCTCTCAAGATGAACAGCATCTCAAGGTGTCTCTTAGGGAACATGGCTCAGCACAGGGTCTGCTCACTTCTGAGACAAGTGGGCGTCAGTATGAAGAGCCAACCTGCCTTCCGTTTTCAGACTGGTGAGAGAGAACCAGCCATCAGCAATTATGAGAAGTAAAGAAGGAACAAGGTTCTCAGTCAGGCCAAACTCACTGATGGAGGTTCCCCCGGAAGACACACTGGACCTGCCCGCACCCTGTTCACTGAATAAAGCATTCCCTGGAAGTCTCCAAGCCTCTGTGCAATTCCTGGCTGGTTGGGCCCTATCGAGAGACAGTGAAGGTTCTGGACCCTCTTCAAAGATGAGCAGGAAGATACTGCCAAACATGACTGCTACCAGCCCGTTTTCCCAGTGCACCTGTCTCCATACATACAGCCTCAGTGAAATGCACACCAGCATTTCAAGGCCAGTGTATCCAATTTTAAATGGAGAGTGGTTTCAGCTTACTTTAAATGTGCCAACTACCCCACTCCCCCCACAGACAACTCCCCCGAGAGTCCTGCACCAGGGGAAACACCCGGAGTTACTGTTCTAATCACTGGACTGACCCAAGGATGGCAAGGATGGTAAGTGAGCAGACCCCAGGGTAAAGGCCACTGGCATGCCAGGCCACCCTCACTTAAGACCCACACGGGGCAGGGAAGGGGACAGCTCACTCCTTGCAGGGCATGGCTGCACTACGTGGGTCATGCAGGCGGACTGGACCTGGGGCCGTCAGAACCTAAGTGGCCCACACCCTGAGGGAGATGGAACAGGAACACACAATGGCCTACCAGGGTCCCACCCTGCAGGCTGCAGGACAGTACTACACACAGGTGTCTCAGTGACCAGGGGCCTCAAGGAGGAGAGAACCAGGATGTTCCTGTCGTGTGCGGGATCTCAGAGCTCGGGCAAAGGCCAGCCACAGAGGGCCAACAGGCACAAACTGAAGGCGGGGACCGGGTGGCTCCACTTACAGGAAGCAGGCAAAGCGTCACAGGCAGGAATGGCCGCCCAGGGCAGGGTAGGCCTGGGGAGGGGGGTGGTGGAAAAGGGAGAGCTCCTCTGTGGAGAGGAGAGTACTGTAAATTAGGTTGTGGTTACAGTTGCCTAACTTGATAAATACACAGAATTGTACTCTTTAGACAGGCGGGTCTTTGGACACATCCATCCCATTTCAACAAGGCTTGCCACGGGGTTCTCGGGTTCTAGGAAAGGTCACGATTCGAAGTAGGTGTAGCCGGAATCTAAGGGTTCTTTCTGCTTTTTCCCTCACTCAGGCTGTCGACACACCTTCCTAAAAGGCTGTCTTCTCTCAGTTTTAGGGAAAACAAGCAACATTCTTAAGGTTTGGGGGGTGGGGGGGTGTTGTTTAGTTGTGTTTTTCAATGACTTTTTCATTATGTGTTTCCGTGGGAGTCTGTGCATGTGAGTACAGGTGCCCTCGGGAGAGAGGGTCTCCTGGAGCTGGGTTGTAGGTGGCTGTGAACTGCCCAGTGTGGGTGCTGGAAACTGCACTTAGGTCCTCTACAAGAGTGCTACCACTCAGCCATTGCTCCAGCTCCACCCCCAAGTCTAGTTTTTAATGAAGCATTTCACTGAGTTCAGTGGATCCCCAAAGGAGAGGCCTGAAGTAGAGAGGGCGAGTGCGGCCAGGCAAGGGTGGGTGGCCCAGCAGGGATCCTCATGGATGACAGTCTTGCTGCCCTAGGAGGGGCAATATGCATGGGAACTCAAAATTCAAGCCGAGAATGACCCGGTCACAAAGCATCCCACAGCATCTCCACAGCATCCCATCGTCAGCAGTCAGCTGCCCTAGTCCAGCTAGAGAAGTGAGCACCAGGGACAGGGGCAAGCTTTAAATGAGACACAGGAAGGCAATCTTGGCCAGGGTTAGGTACCTAATGGAAGCTTCGAATTTCAACTGAAACAAGCAAAACCCACTAACCAAATTACACATGGCGACAGGACAAACATGTCACTGAGCTCAATTCCTGATCGATTTAACAGAGGCAGTTCCTCCCGAGGATGATGTTCAAGTTTATAGGTATCCAATGACAAGAGTCATTGCTGTGGTGTCTGTTTGTGGCTGTAAATGGAAAAGTCCCCTGTTCAATAGCTCCAAGACAGCACACGCTTGGCTGAGAGAGGTGCCCTGCCAGCCCCTGTTCCCCCAGTCACATTCTGATGAAGCCCCCACCCCCAATACATCCTCTGTCTCCCAGAGTCCAGGAATACCTTTCCCTTGTACATGGGTGAGGGAGTCCTTCAGTCCGGAGACCTAGGACTCTCAGGTACATTAAGATAAATGCAGCATTCAGCAGCTTCAGGAGGCCCAGCCGTCTCTCCCGGCTTCTTCATGTCTAGACTTGTGGCCAAGGTCCAAGGTACTCAGTGAAGGGGGAACCCCAACAAGCCTGTTCAAGGCCCAAAGCTCCAGGCAGGGGATCCCTACAAGCTTGTCCATCTGCTTCTTAGTACCTCTGCACCGTGGAAACACATCCTACCATGCTCATCAGTACCAACTTTCCCCTCCAGCTACCTGCAAGGCTCAGGGGGCATTCCTCTGCTGTGGACATGATTTCTAAACAAAACCATTCAGATCACAAAAATACATCGACTATTCCCCTGATTTGGAAACCATTAAACACTCACTGCCTAAACCATAACTTCCCGGATCCAGAACCAAAATAGAAATAGAAACTGTAACCACAAATGACTTTGGCTGGTCCTGGGCTTGTCTCACCGTGCGCAGCAGCAGCAGCAGCAACAGCAGCAGCGGCTCTGCACTTCTGGGGTTTCTGAAGATGTCGGGGTGAACAGGTGGGTGGGGAAGAGCCAGCGACAGTAGGAACTGCAGAGTGACAGGCAGGCGGGGACCGGGGTGACAGAACAGCTCTAGGGAAGTGTCACTGGAGCCAAGGTAACCAACCACCTCCTAAGACTCACCCCTGTGTGGACAGACTGAATCCTGAGTGCTACACGTACAGACCGGCTGCAGAGACTCTCACCTCGGACAGCGGGGAGTGGACGGGCGGCCCTGGGCAGCATCGCAGCTTCCCATATTGGCCTCGAGTGACTCATAAAAAGCACTGAACACTTAACCACTGCTTCTGCAGAACATGACAGGATGACCATCACCGCTGACTGGAGATCTACAGTAACTGCAGGCCTAGTGTCGGGAAACTGGGAGCTGTTTCCACCATGCAGATGGATCAACGTCTCTGGGACACACGCCTGTGATAAGCACATTACCAATAGTGCGCCCACAGGACCCATTCACAGAGACCAACTCTCCCCAAACCCACAGAGACAAAACTTCCTTTTGCTCGGCTTCACGCTGGGTGGAGCAGGGAAAGGGTTCTGGAGGACGATGAACTCAGGTGTCGGCTCTAGGCCAGAGTCCACCCCCAGCATCAGGAGAGACTGCACTGACGTTGGCCAAGGGGAAGGCATCACTTGGCGGCCATGATGCCTGATTAGCTGTAGATGACCCAGAAGCTGGTTCTGTTGCCACCCACCTGTTTCCTAGAGCCTGGGTCCTGGCAAATCCTGCTTGGGCCTCCAGCCCTGCGGCATGATGCCAAGGCCTCTGTCCTCCCAGATGCAGGACAGAGATGAGTTGGAGCCTAGAAGATCAGTGCTGGCAGTGGCCTTGCCTGTGGCCAAAAAACATGGGCCAATACATTGCCTGCCAAGGATGGATGGTGATGGGGATGATGTGGGGAAGAAGGCCACGGACACAAGAAGAGGTATAAGGAAGAAGGAAGAGTTACCAACGTCCCCACCTACAGACCTTCCCACAAGCCACTCGACAAGCTAGACATAGATCTTCATGTCCTTAGTTATTAAACTGACAATGTAACGCCCATCATTCCTGACAGGAAAACAGGGATGAAGTCAATGGATACAGTAGAGAGAGGAGGGGCCTTGGGTGCGGGCTGGCAGGCAACGGAGCTCTGAAAGCAGCTAACCTGCTCAGGTGCAGGATAGAGGGCCCGCACCAGGCACCCAGGCCCTTATCTCCCAAAGCCGCACCAAACCCGTCCCAGTGGCCAGGCCTGAGAGCCAAGTGACTTCTATATTTATCTCCCATGGCTGATTCCCTCCTTCTAAAGATGAAGGAGCCAGAAAGCTCAGCAAACACATCCAAAAATCAAAACCAAAAACATTGTGGGTACACATGTGAGTTTTAAGAAACTGAAATTATATACCTTCCAGCTACACTGTGGGCATATTTGCAAAATACTGAATATATGTCTAATGAAGAGAGTGCAGGGCTGAGTCAGTAATTATGGAACACTGTTTAGTGAAAACACTGACAAACTGGGTGACAGCGCCACACACAATTACTCCTGAGAGCACAGTTCAGCTGGAGACATCTCAAAACTCAGAAACAAAAGCCTGAGAACCCAAAGCTAAGACTCTGCCTTGGAGACAACACGGTATTGGAGCTGGGGCTGAGCCTCGGTGTCGAGGGTCCCCACCATGCAGGCATGGCGGCCACATTAGGGCAGCAGGCCAGGCCAGCAGACAGGAGGTCCTGCCGGGTTCACGCCGCTCCCGTCACGCCCTGCAGCAGCTCTGGGGAGAACTCCATCTCAGGACGGGAATAAAAAGATGAAGCACAGAAAGGAAACTTCCCAAACGAACCACACTTGGGGACACCTTGGGAGGACGGAAACGGCAGAGCAGATCTGAGCAAAGACCTGGAAGATCGGGTAAGACCCTGGCCAACTCCATCAACTTCCACACTCATGGTGATGACCCAGCACCACCCAGGGCCATCTCAGGCCATGTGCTCGTGTCTGAGGACACCAACAAAGTGGCCCCTGTCCCGGCTCACCTCTGCAGACCCAGTCCCCAGTGTCCTGACCCCCAGTTCTGATGTTGCTCCATTTGTTCCTTCAGACAGCATGTTACTAAGTTAGGTCTAGACACTTACTTGGTGCTCACCTAAGTCTGGCACATGGGAGACCAATGGTGGTACAACAGGGCTCTCTGAGTGCAGAAGCCACAGCACAGTCAGGCAGACACACACCTAAAATCCTTGCCCAGGTGTACATGGTGACATAGATGTGGTGTCTGGTCACCAGGGAAGCCAGAGCTCACCAAGGGGAGGTAGTACTCAAGGAGACGCTTCCCTTGGCATCACCCATTAGACCCTGGGCTGGCACGTGGACAGTGGTCTGCATGGAACAACCATGCTCGCACTTGGATTCTTGCCAAGAAACTAAGAATACAAAGTGCCCCCGACAGCTACTTACGTTGGTAGCATGGTGTAGCAGTGTTTGGGACATGCTCAAGTTCATCTACATTCGCTGTAACAGGAACTGTGGCGTTAGACACCTAACAGCAGGCTAGGCTGGTGGCTGCTCATCCAGCTGGGAAGGGCCCTACAGCTCCACAGCCCCACACAGACACCATGGCTGTGGTAGGCTAACAGGGGGGACTCCCTGGACCCTCTCCAAAGGACAGGCAGCAATGTATGCCCCCTATAGGGAACCCACCTTTGAAACATTCACCCATGGAGTGTCTAAAAGGTAGGCCCTCCTGCCCTGATTTTGGCCTCTGTAGTAACAGAATCACAGCCCAGCATCCCCGCCATTTCTCAGGACACTCGCTGTATGTGCATTTTTGCTCCATCTCATCAGTCTATGCATCGGACGCGAGGTGCAGTGCACTGAAGCGGGAAGCCAGGAGGTAAGGGCTGTGGGCTGTCTCCTTCCACTCGCACACAGCACCCTTATTGATGCCGAGGCAGCGATTCAGGTGAGGTTGGGTCTGTGTGCTGTCCCCAGGGAGGGGAGGGCCAACACAAGAGTCCCATACAAGCGGCCAAGAGGGACTCACGGCAACAGTGCTCTCCCTCTCAGGAGGCAGAGGGCACTCATCAGGGAAGAAGAGGCAGCTGTGCCTACCACTGCCTTCCTAAGAACTTCACACTCCAGAAGCCCCCCGCCAGTGTCTACAAGTCCTAACAATGCGTCTCAAAAGTCCATGCCCATGCCTGAGGTGCTGTCATGGAAGAGTCCTCAAAGCCACGGTTCAGCTGAGGCAGGGGCATTTCATCCACACTCGTGAACTTGGTAACTGCTGCTCCTGAGCGGCAGAAGGGACAGGTTATGCTCCTTCCTCCAGTCCACATGCTCTCTCACCTGGCTGGAATCTGGCAGCAACCCAATGAACTGGTCACATGCTCTGAAGAGAGTGCATGTTTCAGTCAGGATGAGAGGTCTTCACTCTCAAAGACTATGACTCACCATGAAAATACAATGAAACAAATCTTCACCATGAAACTATGGTTAGGCATCTCTTCCTGTATTTGAGGTCCACCTAAGAACTGCCAGTATTTCCTCCTCGTTCTCTGGACCGTTTCTTAATCTTGACTATCACACAAGGACACTCAAGGGATGCAATCAAACAAGGAAGAGGCCAGTGAGGAGCATGAGGGGATGAATAAGCGGTATGAGAGGGGACATCCCAGTGAGCCTGCAGTTCTGGGCCAGGGCGCCCGCAGACCACGGTGCACGGGCTATCGAGACCAAGAGTGTTCCCAGGGGCCCTGGTGGCTCACACTCTCCCAAGCTGCCCCGCTCCTGGAGTTTGTCTGGCTTACGTGGCTCTGTGGCTAGCTCTTCGCCAGGTGAGTTCCAGGTTAGTGGGAGGAGCAGGCAATTGCCAGACACACTCCCAGGGCAGGAAACCTTCCTACCACGTGTGGACCTACCATAAGTGTCCTTGTGTGATATTCCGTGGCTTCATCCTGAAGCAGGGGACCATGGGAGGCAAATGTGTCCACACAAACCTCTCTGCCTCTCGGTACTGCCTGGTCTCTCTGCTGACTGGCAAGGTGGTGTCTGGGCCAAGACTTGCTTAATGGAAAACTGGTTGAGGTGGTGACCGACCTATTCCTTCCATGGTGGGCTTGGAGAGATTGTCCTCCTAGGAGGCCGAGGGCATGAAGGCCTAAGGCCCACACAGTAGCAATGTGGGCAAGGGCTACACCTCCACATTAAGGCAAACTCCCCAGGACTGCTGTCCCCATTGCATGTGGGTGAGAAGACAGGGATGGGCCTACCTCAGAGGAGGCTGGAGAACAGATCCCACAGAGACCCCACAGACCTACCCCCATCCCATTCACAGGTTAAAGCATATCAGTCCTGATGCCGAGGCCTCTTAGCAACCAGAAACCAGCAGCTACCCCACCAAAGGCCCAGAGTGGACAAGGGACATGCCTGCCTGAGCAGAGTGGAGATGGTGAGGCGGGAGCCACTGGGTAGAGGAGGTCAGCAAGAGTACCAGAAGAAGAGGTGGCCAAGGTAAGCCTCACCTGTCTCAGCTGGGCCACAACAGACGTGCCACCCCTCACCTGCCCGACTCACACATGTGGCAGGCCAACTCTTTGGGACAACACTGCCACAGGGTACGGCTGATCCAGTTAGGGCTGTCAGTGGTCAAGGGCAAGGTCAGTGGGGGGATGGCACCCAGAGAGACTAGCCCTTGCTGGGTCCTTAGGGGGACACGGTACAGCAACACAGCACGACACAGCTGTGGTCTGTGAGTCCTTCCTGCTCCAGACCTCACGCTCTGACAGCTTTCTAGTCAGGGCTCCTCTTGCCCAGGCAGCCCCTTATCACCGTGACACGCTTCTTTCTCCATGACTCTTGCACAGAGCCAGGTCACTGTCACCTGCCGCTGGGGAGTAGCTCCTTCATCTGAAGGACAAACAGAGCTGGGAACAGGAGTGGGTGGCCCTCGAGGGAAACAGCCGCACTAGGAGAACACCGTATACAAACATTCCTGGACCCTGTTATCGGTAGCCTGCCACACGGACCTGAGGCTGTGTCCGTCCCCATGTGCCGCAGACAGGCAGAAGCAGGAGGAAGCTGGGCTCCTTCCGGGTTGAGATCACTTGAGGGGGGCAGTGGCACACCCTGACAGCTTCCAGACTGTCAGGTATATTCAGAGGAGAGTGGTTCAGTGTCACAGCCTAGGAGGGTCTTTCTTGGGCGGCGGTGACTCTCAGCAAACTCCAACAGCCACACCCAAACTGGAACCAACGACTGCACCAGCCACATCAAGACTGGGAACCACGTACCTGCCACAGTGGTGTCCCTGGGAACACAGTGCATGTGAAAGCCAGCTCAATTTGACTGGTACTTCACGTGTGGGTGACAGGCTCAGGACAACTCTAAGTCAGGATGATTCTCAGCACGTAAGCTGTCCCCAACACTGTGAGATGCCAATGTCCTAGTCCTGCCATTGAAATGTCAACTGCCATGGTGTCCAAGGCCCCCTGAGCACCAGAGCTCCCCACATCAGTGCAGGGGGTGGAGCATCAGCGCTTGGCTCCGACTCCCAGTACAAACCCACAGTGAGACAGCAAGCAGCCCTGCTAGGTGGCATGCAGGACGGGGTGCTCGGCTGACTGCTGTCCCTGTCCCTGTCACCCCTTCCAGGACCCCACAATGAATAGTGACCTGGGAAAGTGGCTGTGAGTCTGTCTTCCTCGGCAGCCTCCTGACACAAGGGGAGAGGGTACACACCCCGCAGAACAGGTTCGGGAGGCAGCTAGGCCTATGAGGTATCTCCATGGAAACGGACACACATGGCTAATTTAAGGCTTTAGTCTTTATGGGGATGCTCGCTGCTCCTGTGTGAATACAACTGGTTTGCACTATTGAAACATGGCTGGGCCAGGTTTTAACTAAAGCAGCAAATACAGACACAAACCAAACTCATACCAGTGCGTCTTCCTCCTGACATTTCTAATAATGGCGCTGTTCACACTGACAGTTCACAGCCCGGGAACAGAGGTGTGGGGGTGGCAAGAGCAGCTCCACTCTGCTGCCTCCTCCTCCAGCCTCGGCACAGACCTAGAGAGGTCTGCATTTGCTGATCCATGAGGCTCAGGGCTCACTGTGGAGGATGCAGGGTGGAGAGGCCCAGGGATATGGGATGTACCCAGATGGTACCCAGGACTAAACTGCTGACCCCACTGGGTGACTTTCAGCTTCATCCTTACAGGGGACGGTGGCGTCTGTCCCTAAAGGTTCCCCAGGTTTTTCTGGTGGGTTTTGTTTCATTCTCTGTCGGTACATTTTGAAATTATTGGTCTAGCAGGCCTGGTGGTACCACCTGTCACCTCAGCTACTCAGGAGGCTGAAGCAGGAGGGTGAAAAGTTGGACTACTTGAGTTTAAGGCTAGCCTGGGCAACTTAACCAGATTCTGTCTCAAAACAGAAGAAAAAAGCAGGTTGGGAACACAGCTCAAGGTGGGACATTTGCCCAGTATATATGAGCCCTGGGTTCAGTATCTCTACAGCCAGAGGAAGGGAGGGAGAGAAGAAGAGGGAGAGGGAGGGAGGGAGGAAGGGAGAGAAGGAGATGAAAGGGGGAGGAACTGGTACAGCAGGTTTAAATTTGACTAAACTGAAGGTTGCTTCCCCAAGAAGCTACCAGTGGTGGGGGTGATCACTCCCTGCCTCACCCTGAGCTCCATGTGGCCCACAGAGCAGCCTTGCCTTCAAGAGAGGCAGTCCTGGCAGGGATGTTTGCTTCTCCAGAGAGGAGAGACAGAGGCAGAGACACCAGAGCAGAAGCAGGGCAGGACTCCTCCATAAACTCTATCCCACTGGAGCACAGTAAAGACAAGCCCTTTGCTTGCTCCATCTAGTTATTCCTTTGAATTCTCTCGGGGCTGGAGGTCACTGTTTTACAGTGTGGGGATTCTGTCAGCAAGGACACACGAATTAAGACAAGAATAGCCTCTCTGACTGTTTCTGGCTGGTGTGATATCCACATGATGTATGACAGTTCCTCTGGCAGGCTTGGAGACTCTGTAGATGGAGGTGAGCTCTCCAGCACCGGCCCCAGAGGGCAGACCAGCCACACGGTGATCAGTGGCAGATCAGTCACACAATGATCAGTGGCAGATCAGTCACACAGTGATCAGTGGCAGACCAGCCCCAAGGTGATCAGTGGCAGATCAGTCACACAATGGTCAGTGGCAGACCAGCCCCACGGTGATCAGTGGCAGACCAGCCCCAAGGTGATCAGTGGCAGATCAGTCACACAATGGTCAGTGGCAGACCAGCCCCACAGTGGTAGTTGGGAAGACCCAGCAGATGGCCTCTCAAAACACAGCACCATCTCAGAAGCTGCACTTCACCTCAGGTGACAACTCCCAACTTCAGTGTTGGTGGAAAAACAACCCACAGAGGCAGCTGCCCCCAGTTTCCAAACCTGGCCAGGCAACAGGCCTGTCAGAGCATCTACTGGATGAGTGCATGCTGTCTGATCCAGGGTCTGGGGAAATCTTTTACTTCAGCACTGAGAAATATCAGACAGAGAGAGAGGGGGGGGACCTCTGGGAGAGAGGCTGAGCACACAGTGAAAGCCTGGACAGCAAGAGGAAGACTTCAGAACGGACAAACAGAACCCCTCTGCCACGATGGCACACACTCAGAACACAAAGAGGCTTGGGCCTTCCCATGGACCCAGTGACTGAGGTAATCATTACACTTCCTCAGCAAGGGACAAACTCCCACACCTTCTCTCACAGAGCTGAGGATGCTAACACCATTTGGGTACTGGCAGGGGATACTGGAGAAGGGGTCTCATTACACAGCCTAGGCTGGCAAACTCACAGTTCTTCTCAGCCTCCCGAGAGCTCAGATGACAGGCCTGTGCCTTGACTGCCTTGAATTGGCATTTCCTTTTTCTTTTTTCCCCAATATTTTTATTAATCATTGGGAAATTTCACACAATGCACCAATCACCCTCACTTCCCATCCTCCCAGGCCCTTCAGAACTATCAAGACAGGCCATCGAGACAGCCTAGCGGGTAAGGTGCCTGCCCTGAGGCCTGACGACCTGAGCTCCATCTCCAGGACCCACACAGGAGGTGGAGAGTGACTCCTACACGTTTTCCTCTGACCTCCACATGTGCACACACATAATAAATATAATTAAAAAATTGACAGCAGAGCAGGTGATGCTGCAGGCCCATGGCCTATGGGAGCCCACAGAGGTTTCCTAGTGAGATCTGAGCTTGCTTTACCCAGCAGGGCTGCATACATAAGAGGATGATTGGGTACCAGGTGTTTGGAGGGGTCTACACTTGGTTGTATTTAGCAAGGGGGAGGTCTATTACCTCACTCCATGGCATTGTTATAAAAAGCCCTTTTGAATAAAGTTCCGGGCTGGTGGGGTGGATAAGGATCCAGGCCCTCCCGAGCTATCCTGTGTTTCTGTTTCTCTCCCCTCTATATTTCCATCTAAATCTCTATCCCTCACTCCTCAAGAGTACCCAGTGAAGGTGGGAGCTGGTCCCCCACAACGGCCCCTATTTCCACTCTCCCTGGTCCTCAGTCTGAGTATGCACAGCACGCTATCCATCTGGGTCTAGCTACAGCGGGGATGGGATGTCTGCACTCTTAGCCACCTGTGGGTGTGGACAAGCGCCTCGCCCAGCACTATCTCTGCATGTGGTAGATGCTGTCAGTCAGCGCAACATTTGTGTCCACAGGGACGAGATAACGGCTTATCTGCACTGATAACACACAGGCCATTCCTTTCCACCTCTGTCAATACTCCATAGAATCCACGGACGATTTGTTTACACAACCCTAACAGACCTTTCCCGTTTGTCCCATCCCCCATTCACAAACAGTGCTGTATACGGAGGCCGCTAGGCTTCACTAGGTAATAGAATCCAGGCTTGTAACCTTAGGCATGGTGAGTTACAGGGCGAGATGTTCTCCTCAGGTCACCATGCAGGGCCAGAAGGCCTGGACCCCACACTCACACTGGACTGGTCGTCACCTCGATCCTCTGACCCAGGCAGCTAGCCCAACTGCTGTCCTGTGGGGTTTCTTCTCTACTTACTGGTTTGTCTGATGATTAATGTGGGCTTCCTAACATTCACTCACATTTTGTGCATACATGTTCACATGTATACACATGTGCTTGTGTGCATGTGGAGGTCAAGGGATCCAATATATATATAAGTTTCTTTACAGGTAATGATGCTCACACTTCACAGGAAGCCAGGCAGACCACGACAGGGACAGCACTTTAGTTTCTGGCGCCTCAGCATGCGGAGTTAGTTTCACATTGGATGACTTGGAAGTACCAGTGTTTCTGAAGACACTTCTGGTACCTTGACGGTTCTAAAGGAGCCCGATCAAGGTCTCATCCCCAGGGAAATGGATTTAGTGGTTGTCTGGTCAGCTGGCTGCTCCATCACTGAGCTGGTCAGTGAAGGAACCATGGAGTAAGCTGAAGTGACCTGTTAAAAGTAGGGTCTGGATCCTGATCCTATCCTTCACCAGAACTCAGGGGTCAGAGACACCTGTCATGTGACCAGATCAAGAGGCTGAAATCCAACTGTAAAAGCCAAGCTAGAAGAGAAAGTGTTCATGGCCTCAATCAGATGAAGCTATGGGCAACAGGGATCCTATCTGCTGGACTCTCCAGTGTCTTCCAGGTCTTAGCCACCAAGGCATGACTAATAGGTTCTCACTATGTAAGGGTTCTCACTATAGGAGGGTCACCCTATGGCCCCGAGTCACTCGAGGGGCAGCTGTAGGCTGAAGACCAAGCTGTCAGGATGACCTCAGCTGCTGTGGGCTCACTGTGTAACATGGCTTTACAAAATCAGACCCAGAGCAGGCGACAGAATCCAGCTGTGGCCACATCCCGTGAGTACAGACAAGCTGTTCCAAGTCCCACACCCAGCACCCTGGAGAGGAACAAATTGAAGTTTATATGGGGAAAACTGCCTCTTATTTTCACAGGCCACCATATTTCAAACATCAGCTGGATTTTCATCAAACTCAGTCAAAGCAATAAATATTTATTGCCAGTGCTGACTCATGACCGTATCTGAACAAACGAGCGGACGGGACTTGAGAGTCAGAGCAGGAGACAGCGGTCCAGCTCATGTACGACTGTTACGACTGTTACTCGGCACCTGTGCGAGCTGCCTATGAACTGGCCCACCGAGTGTGAGCTGAGATTTCACCAGGCACACTCAGGGGGGGACCCGAGACGCCGGCCGCACGGGTGGTGCTGAGGCAGCTGATGGGCCTCTCTCTCCCTCCTGCTGAGCCAGACTGAACTCCCCCTTACTGTGCCCCTGTGCCCAGGGCTGAGCACCTCTGCATGGAACAGGGCCCCCCACAGGCCATACCCCGACAGCAGGCTCTGTACCTGCACCGTGGAAAGATCAGTATCCTCATCTAAGGACCGGTCCCTGAACCATCGTCCCATGGGCTTTACACCTGAAGAGAAAAACAAGGGCCCTCACTTTGTCTGGTGTCTGGGTTGGTTATGTGGGTGAGACTGTGGTGTGTCCTGTGCAGCTCTGCATGGGAGGCACACAGACCCTCTGTGGTAGTATTGTGTTCCCCAAAATATTGTGCACCCTAATAAACTTATCTGGGGTCAGAGACAGAACAGCCACAATATTAAACATAGAGGATAGGCAGTGGTAGCACACGCCTTTAATCCTAGCATTCCAGAGGCAGAAACCCATGTGTTCAAGGATACAGCCAAGCATGGTGACTCACGCCTTTAATCCCAGAAAGAGAGCCTTTAATCCCAGGGTGTGATGGTAGAAAGGAAAGATATATAAGGCGTGAAGACCAGAGACTAGAAGCATTTGGCTGGTTAAGCTTTTAGGTTTTGAGCAGCACAGTTCAGCTGAGAGCCATTGGGATGAGGACACAGAAGCATCCAGTCTGAGGAAACAGGACCAGCTGAGAAGCTGGCCAGGTGAGGTAGCTGTGGCTTGTTCTGTCTTTCTGACCAGCCAGCATTTCACCCCAATAACTGGCCCTGGGTTTGATTTTATTAATAAGAACTTTTAAGATTCCTGCTACAACCCTCAGCCCACTGGGTCTACACTCCTGTGACTGTCTGTGAGGTACACAGAGGAGCAAAGGGCCGGCTGCCGCGCCTACCCGCCTACAGTGCAGGGATGATGGTCAGTGTACTGACCGGCCGGGCCAGGCCGGGCTTTCTGTTGGTTGTTCCTTTCTTTTTAAAGGGGAAACCCAACTTTCATAAGCCGTCACAAGGCAGGCAGGCCGTGGCGTTCTGGGAGGAGCTTGTAAACCAACACGGGTTGTGTAATCAGACCCCGTTTCAGAACTGACTTCCTTTTATCTGGTTGGGGAAAAAAACAAATCTGTTTAATTAAACAAAACAAAAACAGAAAAACAAACAACAAAAAATCTTAGAAAAATCACTGCAAACCTTCCAGACAATCTTGGAAACATCTTTAACTGAACAATAAAAATGTCTGTCTCCAATTTTCCCTTGGTAAATACAGTAAGCTTGCAGAGCTACCCGTGACGGTGGAGATTTGACTTCTGATTTCAATGAGTTCTCAGCGGGGGAGAAGGGCAGGTCCTACCCCACAGGCTGCACTTGTGTAAGGCAGGTCATGTGAGGAACATGTGTAGGTGTCTGCTGGGCCAGGGCAGAGGCTCACGACGGCGCTCTGGACTCAGAATCCTAAGGCCGCACCGACTGTGCCCGACTGTCCTCCACGGACGTCAACTTCGAAGCCTCCAGACGCTGTCGAGTGTCTTGGGGATGGGAGGGACGGGAGGGATTGCTCCCAGTTGATAACCTCTACCTCAGAGCAAGACGGAGTCAAGTTTAAATCATCTGAGCAATAAGATGGCTGGGGGAAGGCGCTGTGGGGCATGGGGGTGGGGTGGGGGAAGTAGTGGTGTTGAGGGGGGGGTGCTGTGGGGCGGGGCTGCTCCTATTAACAGCACTGAGTTCCTGCAGGTCTGAGTTTAGTGTCGGAAGTGGACTGCCCTCCACACCAAGGTGTACCTCACAGCCATGCACGTGGGTGCTGGAAAAGATGGATGCTAAGTGTCTGAAGGATGAGGAGACGATGGAGCCTTGCTCCTTTGTTAGGCATGGGAATGGTGCAATGAGTTTGGAAAAGAGTTATCAAAGCAGGTGTCCCCAAAGAAGCAAACACAAATGCTCACTGCTGAACTGTTCATTCAGAACAAACGCAGAAAGCCAAAGCCTCGAACATGTTTACAGACTGATGAGTGGATACAATATGGCATATCCCTACAGCAGAGCAACTGAGCCACACAAAGGAATGAAGCTCCCATATCTGCTATAACATGTATGACTCCTGAGGACACTGCTGATTGAAACCAGGCCAAACAAACAAGCAACTATGTCTGTTGAGCCAGTCTATTTATTTTAAAGTCCAGAATAGGAGAATCCATAAAGGGAAAAGTGCCCATCAGAGGTCACAAGGGGCTGAAGGGGCAGAGACTGGCCGTTTATGGGAGATGGAGATAACACTGACCCATGTACAGGGGAAGGCGAACCCATCCATGTACATGCCGAGCGGAGGGGGTGGCATGGGGGAGGAATGGAAACTTCACGCCTATTTCCTGTAGTCCACACAGACTCCCACCCAGGAACGCTTCCTTGGAGAACATCCTTGGGAACCGTGTGAAACCCCTGGGCACTCAGCCCTCGCCATGCCACAGCCTCCTGAGGGGAAGAGGGTCCCTACCTACTTCCCTCAGCTGCAGGCACCTCCTCAAGGCTGCCAGCCTTAGTCCAGGCTTCACCTCTCCCCGAGAGAGGCAGGAATGTGGATCCCCTGCCGTTCTGGCATCTGTCTGTCCTGCCGGTCACCCAGCACTGAGCCACCCTCTCAGCTCTGCTGTGGACCCCATACGTGAGCAGCGCCTGGGCAGTACTCCCTTCCAGAACATGTCTTAGGAAGGAAACAAACGGTGCGTGCGGTCAAGCCAGCTCTCCAGTCCCTGAACACCTTGCCGTTTTCACAGAGGGGAAGCACGTGGTAGCGCTCACTCACTGAGCTCACAAACCTCAGGGCTACCCAGTGTTTTGAATCAAATGAATTTTTACATTTTAGTTCAAAGGGTAATCTACAAAGCTAAAAGGTCCAGGTCGATTTCCTCTCCAAAGGCTGCATCTGCATCACTGTGAGCTTGTGAAAATCAGACACTCTGAGATAAGGGGTCTCTCGTGCCCAGGGAAGGGAGTCTTTCCAGGAATGTCCCAGGGCACCAAACCCCACTGTGCTCATGCCCCTTATGTAAGACGCCACTGTACATTCAACCTACACACATCATCCCGCAGACGCTGACAGACGCTGACAGGAGATGCGCAAGTGGGCACTGCCGACGGCCGTACTGGAGCAGCTCGCTGCTTGCCAGGGAGGGGAGGCACCCTGGCAGATCTAGGAAGTGTGTGCAAGATGCTCACTTCATTTCAAGCATCTTCGGGTGAAAAGAAAATGCTGGAACTGAATGAAAACCAAGCAACATGGGTTACATTTGTTCCGCTCCAGTCAGAACCCGACCTGTTCTGTGGGGTTTACTGGAAAACACGGCCCAGGCAAGGCTGAAAGAGCGTCACACCAGGTTCAGGAAGACACGTGATATGTGGACAGACGTGAGGGTATCACAAACCACAGGGCTCCAAGAAGAACATCCACAAAAGCAGAAGTCACCACAGAGTCCAGAGACAGGGTAGGAAGTATAAGTTCCTAGACTTTATTACATTTGCTCTTAACATAACTTGCTTAATTATTCATTTATGTAATTTGATGGACCTAGGACTACTGGACATCTGGCAGCTGCCTATGTGTTCAACACAATGGCATGTCTGTAAGAAAGGGCCTGAAGTGAGAGGACCGAACTATTTATGGACCGAAACTTCCCAGATCACGAGCCAACATAAGCCAGCCCTTATTAGATGATTATCTCACGGGCTTTGTCACTTTGACACAGTGGTGGAGTGTTCTCATGGCAACAGGTAGAGAGAGGTGGTCCAGCTCCAAAAGGGAACCTGAGACTTCCTGATTCAGATCAATTCTCCTATGTGGGTTTTGAAAAATGCAGCTGGAGTTGGGAAAACATCAAATCTAAATAAATAAGAACAAGGCCTAGTTTTGATCTGAATATACCTTCCAGTATTCACAAATATCCGCATAGCCAACTAAGACAGGCAAAAGGAAAAGCCGAAGACAAGGACAGCTTGGTACTCAGAAAACACACACCAGTGAGGCACACTGCGTGTTCGGGACCTTGTTTATTCTCCAAGTGACAGCCTCCTGAATCTGTCACCAACGTGCAGGGCACGGGGAACACAGAGCTGCTTTGTCCTGCATCACTCCCTGCCCCCACTTCTATGATGGACAAGGGCTCATTTCACATGTTCCGTCCGTCATAATTTTGCATCCTCTGCCCATCCGGTGTGCTGTTTCACATGCAGCCAGTGCTCCTGTGCCGGGGAAGAAAGCCACACAGGACCACGTTTTCAAATGTGGTTGTGGCGCTGGCGAGATGACTCAGGGGGTCCATCACCTGCTACAAGCCTGAGAGTCCAAGTTCATTTGCCAAAACCCACATGGTGGAGAGGACAGGCTGACATCACACACATGCTGTAGTACACATGTACGTGCACTCATACAAACACACAAAAATAACTAAATAAAATAATACATTTTTATTTTTAACATTTTATTCTCATTCAGATTCATTTATTTTATATGTATGTGCACCACATTTGTGCCTGGTGCCCAAGGAGGCCAGAAGAGAGCTTTGGAGCCCTTGGAATGGGAATCAGAGGTGGTGGTTGTTCCCCACATGCCATGTGGGTGCTGGGGACTGATCCCAGGTCCTCTGCAAGACAAGGCAAGTTCTCTTAACCACTGAGCTATTTCTCCAGCCTACAATAATTTTTAAAAATAAAATAAAATGTGGGTTTGTTTGAAACATGCAATTAGCATGCAATAAATGAGGCCAGCAAACTGCTTAATGGGCTGCTGTGAAAACCAGCCATTAATAAATGTTTAATTTTCACTTTTCCTTTGAAGCCAATCCAATAGCCATTTTCAGGACTCACAAGAGAAGACTAGGCCACCATCAGATAAACGTCCTCACCTGTCACTTCATCCACATGACTTGTAGGAGGGACCTTAGAGAGAAGCCAGTGCTCAATCTACTAATTTGGGGGAACCTTTCCACCAACGTTTCCATAAACGTGGACTTTACCAACACTTGTTCACATTTTCCCATTATACCTTCCGTGCGCTGTCTGAGTCCATGACCCCAAGGCTAACACCCAGGGACTCTGTGGCACAGCACAAGGTCCAGACAGTGAGGTCTGACAATGCCAAGACACCCGCACAGCAGCAGGGACCTTGTACAGAGGGTTGGCACTGCCAGCAAGACATGAGGGGACCTCAGTTAGAGTGCTCATCTCCATGCTATACCTTCAAAGGAGGCCACCGGATGACAATCAGCATGCCTGGGAAGGTGCCAGAGTCCTGGAGACCTGAAGAAGGGCAGATGGTCTCTTAAAAGACCATCCCAAGCAAGGCATGCTGGCATAAACCTGTAATCCTAGCACTGGGAAAGCTGATGCAGGAGGATCACCATGAGTTGAAGGACAATTTGGGATAAAGAGTGAGTTCCAGATCAGCATGTTCCAGGGATACAGAATGAGCCTGAAAAACCTGAAAACCCACCCCAGAGAGCACCGGGGATAAATAATTTAGCTCTATATCTATCTTAATTCACACATATGCATATGAGTACACACACACACACACACACACACACACACACGCACGTTGCATATTCAAATGTCAAAGGACAACTAAAAAGCTGCAGAATTATTCACAGCACTGAAATTATTCCGGAGCCCAATTCCAGGCTGCATTTGTGAGGCTTCCTCACTTTACAGCAGTTCAAGTCTTTCTCTGAGTCACATTCACAGAGCAGGTAGTCTGTGACACACAGTTTCTGGTGTTTATTTAATCTTCACAGCAGTTCTCGGGATAGAGCGGCACCATCACTCCCGTCTTCCTGGTGTGAATCGGGGCACAAACAATAGAAAGTATTAACATGAAAACAAACTTCTCAACAATTAAGAGAGCATGTGAGCAACTCACAAACCGTGTGAGGCACACTCACAGCTGTTCACAGACAGACACCGAAAAACCAGAGGCCCAACACACTCAGAACCATGGACATGCCACGACACAGCGATGTGCCACCACATGCCACCTAAAACACCAGGAGAAGGAAGCACCACCTGACAGGCAGGGCTGTAAAGGATGTGGCAACCGTGCCGGCAGTGTGGGCAAACCAACCAACACAAACAGCAACAGATGCACACACAGGTGCCCTGGACGAACACATCCACACACGGGTGCCCTGGACAAACACATCCACACACACAGATGTCCTGGATGAACACATCCACACACAGGTGCCCTGGACAAACACATCCACACACAGGTGCCCTGGACAAACACATCCACACACAGGTGCCCTGGACAAACACATAAACACACAGGTAGGTGCCCTGGACGAACACATGCACACACAGGTGCCCTGGACGAACACATGCACACACAGGTACCCTGGACAAACACATCCAGAGGGAACCGAGATGCACACGGGCACCTATTTGTTTTGCTGGGGGAGGAGTGGCTAGGTCAGAAAAAGGAATAAGGAGTCTTGCTTAGTGAGGAGCTAACCTTCACAGCAGGAAGTGGTGAGACCGGGGCCACACTGACAAAGTCCGGCACCTCTGCAATGGGCAACTTGCTGCTGTTTGTGCCTTGATTCATGCCTGAAAACCGGAAATGGTGGTGCCACTCTGTCCTGAGAGATGCTGTAAAGATTGAGCATCAGGACCTCTGTGACACACAACTACCTGCTCTACGAACGTATCTCGAATGAAGATTTCATTCGTTGCACAAATGAATCCTAGAGGCAAATCAGCTCTTGAAGACAGGCTCTGCCTTTTCCCGGACTGTGGCCTCAGCATCCTCCCTGGGGAGATGTCCACAGAGGGTCAGCTAGGAAGCAGCCTGAGACGCTGAGGTCACAAGGGTGTGACGTGCAGCCCCCAGCTGGCTGGCTGTCACTCATGTGTCCCTGGACAGATGTGGATGACCTTTCCTCTTTGCTGCCCCAGCACAGCCCCAGCTTCCCCGCTTGCCTCCGCTGTATCTAGTGTCCTGCTTGATTTTTTCCCTCTGATTTTGTATATCTCTATGGAGTCTGTTCTGGAGCCCTGCCTCCTAGGGTCCTAACTGACTCACACTACAACGAGTTTTGTTTGATATTATTGAAGGGAAATAATAATTTTAGAGTATTGTGTGTAAACTTACATTTCTGTGTGAGGAAAATCCCAACAGGATTACCTTTAGCTAACAAACACAGCAGATGCCAGCGGCATGCAGGGCAGAGCCAAGTGTCTGACCCTGTAGTTGGCTGGTCCTCAGGATGCTGGTCAATTGCATGGTTATCACCATCATACTCCCATTTTACAGTTCAGAACACTGGGGCCCAAAGAGGCTGAGCAACACTTGCCCTGGCCACCAAGCTCACAGAGGGAAGAACCCAAGCTAGCAGGCGCTGTCATGGCTGCAGCAAGATGTGGGTGGCCACCACCCTAAACCTCCAACAAGCTCTTCAGTGTACTTCTCGACAACACGTGTAACATTTGAGCAGATCCTGTGGCCAATGTGACTCACTGGAGTAACCCAACCTGTTACTGCCAGGGTGGGTGATGAGGTCAGGCACCCCGGTGACCCTGGGACACTTGAGGTTTGGTGGATTGTTACAACAGTGTGTGAATCACCTGTGTCGCCTTTCACATATCATAGAGGTGTGTGACTCTGGGAACTGTGTTAGTCTACGTGTGTACCGCAGTGGCTATGAGGGACTCTGATAGGTTAAAGCCATACCACTCCGTCCCTTCTCCACGAAGCATAACCATAAGATTTCATGCCCAGATTCTCATGACTTAATTCAGAAGTTCACGTGACTCTGGATAAGGTTGGAGGTTGATGGCGAAAGTCTTCAGAGTCAGTTTATCTCTCAAGCTTCCACTGTCTGAAAAAATTACTACAGACTCAGAAATCTGACCCAAATGATGTGATTAATTCCCAAAATGTCTACAGCTCTCAGAACAACCCTTCTGTATGCCATCTTTTGTCATCTACAGAGTGCTAGGGACACTTTAGCAGTGTCCCAGTCTACAGGTGTCTGCAACATAGAAGGTAAAAGCCAATGAGGTCCCGTCGTAACTACCAGCTGATGTTTGAAGATTAAAGACGCTGACGCTCCCTTCCTTCTACTGAACTATGATGGTGGCTTGTTTAGTCTTGTCCCAAAACCATCATTTATTTAGGAGTTGATGTTATGGTACCCTGACCACCATATAAGATGGAGAAGGGTGGAGAGTCAGCATTGGGGACCTCCCTCAACGGCCAGGCAGCATCCCACCTGTGACCTCTGCCTGACCACCTACCCATAACACGCCAGGATCCTGACCTCTTCTCCAGGTCTCTACACCTGTCAGTTCACATGCCGAAAACTTCAGCCCTCTCCCACACAAAAGAATGTCACAGCCGAGCTGTGTGGGATGCCATACTTTCAGGAAATTCAGAAAAATCAACTTGCTATTTAAAGAAAAAGAAACTTATTCTGAACACTTCTAAAGCATTAGCAAAACCACAGCTTGTAGTACTTGGATTTCCCAGTGTCCTTTATAATTAATTCCCCCTTGAGTGAAAAAGTTTATTTCCCCAGACAAATGTATGGAGCGTCTTTCATTAGACAGAGAAGGGAATTTCAATTTAACTAGCAGAAAAGAAGAAGTGAAGTTCGTCTCAGAGGCTTGCTAATATTTGTTTGTTAGCTTTCTGGTTTTTGTTGGTTTTTTTTCTGCCCCACCACTTCCTTATATTGCATTAATTACATAAGCAACTTCAAATCACTCCTGGAAAGAGGCAGGCCATGTTCCTAACTAGAATTTCTTTTCCCTGTCATCAGCGGGGTTCTCTAAGCCATGAAGCAATTGTGGCTCACACTCCTTACCACTGTAGTTTAGAGCCGAGGCACGCTCATAACAATAACAATAGTGTTTAGCAGTCCAGGCAGCTACCTCAGGAGGACGCTCCATGAAGTCCCCTGGTGGCTTTGGAGATGTTCTGATCAAGGGCAGGAAGTAGACAGACAGATTTTGGATGAACACACACACACACACACACACACACACACACACACACACACACACAATCTGAAAGATCTCTAAGTGTTTCAACTTTAAGGTCTATTTACTGACTTACAGACTACACTCCACCTGGTGCTACCCAGCAACGCAGACAGCCATTCCCCAGGCTGGAGACCACACCACCATGAACAACCGCTAAGATCCTAAAACAAGCCACCTGTTTAACCCTTGACCACCACATACCTCTGCACTTCAGGCAGCCAGTGCTGTAACCTACTGTAACCCACCTACATAATCGTCCCCTGTAAACACATCTTCCCTCCACGTCCCTCCCCTGTGAGTCACTGTCAATACCTCTCAATAGTCCCATTCACCCCACCTTGTGGAGGCTCCAGTGGCCCTCCAGCCTGCTGCTCCAGAGGGGTTCAGTGCCCAGCCTCCTTACGGCATTACTGCAATCGGAGGGGTTATTATTCCCGGATCGCTGCCCTCAGCCTCACCCTGGAGGTGCAACTGAGAGCAGAGTGCTCAAATGACTAGGTGGCCTGTGACAGTCAGCTGCTCCTGGGCAAGATGTGCTGTCCTCATCTCTCATCTGCTTTTGCTCCAAGAGGCTTCAGGGAGTAACACAGACCCAGACAAGCCCAGGAACTGTGTTAGTGTCAGAAGTCTGGGGAGGGAGCAGCGATGTCCCCAGAAGGGCTCCTCTGGGCAGCGACCTGTCATTTGCTGCATGATGTCCTCCACCCTAGGGCAGCTGGGCAAGGACCTGCAGGGCCTACGACTTATGATGACCGCCACTACAGTGTCCCACAGAGAAACAGGCTGCTACACAGCCCTCAGGACACACAGATGAGGAGTGATATGACCTCCAGTCTCTAACTAGCAGTAAACCATGGCTATTATGAAAATATGTACCGATGTTTATTTTATTGCAAAATCATCATTAAGAGCTCTTTAAAATTGGTTCGTTCCCAAAATCTACTTCCAACCAGATGATCATCATTGACCAAGGTAACCATGTACCAGCACCTCACCAGAGCCCTGTCTTCCCTCCTGGCTCTAGAAGGACCAAGGCCTGCACTGCCTCCCTTAGACTTCTGGCTAGACATGGCAGTTGCTGCCTTGTTGGGGAACATCAGCTAAAGATAGCAGAGTAACTAAAAATAGGAGAGCACTGATGCGGCCCCTTCTGACACTGCCCACATGTGGACGCCCTAGCCACTCTGGGGCAGGGCTGCAGGAGGAGCTGACTGGACCTGGGCACCTTCCACAAGCAGGACAGAAACCTGGGGAAGAGCACAAGGAGGGAGACACGGCCTAGAAGAGTCACGGAGATGGCATGGGAGGCTGCGTGCAAACAGATGCGAGGACTGTTCAGCGGGTATACCAGAAGTCCTGATGCCGCACTAACAGGTGTCCTGCAAACTTAAGGCTTGTTATCTGCGTCCTAAAGACCCCTGGACCCCTATCCTGGATCAACCTAAGCCGGGGACAGAGCATCCAAAACGCTGCCACCATGGGCCACACGGAAGCAGGTGCCTAGAGACAAAGGGCAGAGATGGCACTGTGCATCCTTTCCTCGAGTGCCTGTGTATTTATACATTCACTAAATCCTCCTCATTCACCCAAACAACCAATGCAGCGAGGGAGAGAGACAGAAGGACCACAGAGGCCAGCAGGGCCAAGTGGGCAGTGACATGCAGTCCAGCCCCTCAGTACTGTCCCTAACAGCCACACCTGCCCTCTGGATAGTCAGTTAACTGCTTTGTAAACAGGCTTTTTGGCTTGGGGTTACCACATTCCTCATACCTGGCCTGTGGCTGCACCCTGATGGAAGTGGGCACCAGGTCACGGGATCCTCCTTTCAGAAGAGGGGAAAGGACTCTTGTGACCTTCACCAAGCAGGAGAGCCCTGGCTGCAGAATAAGGAATTCGAGGACTGCAGGCACACCCTTTTAACTACAGGTCCCATCCCCCTGGTCACTTGAGCTCTGAATATGACCTGCCAATGTGCCCTGGTTTCAGACTAGAGGCAGAAAAGGGCAAACTCACGTCATGGGACTCTGTCTGCTGGGGCAGTGGCCTTAAGGAAGTCGGCCTCCTGCAGAGATGAAGGATGCCTCCTAGCATTTCCAACACACAGATAAGCACACTATGGAGGCCTCACCTATAGGTGCCCAGTCTGCCACACGCGGTGACAGGGTTCTGCTGCTCATCAGTTGCTTAAGGCAGCTCTGTGAGTCCCTCGCTCGATTTTAAATTCTAGCAGGAAGGACTGACTTCTGTTCTGTTGTCAATATTCCCGGGGCCCGGCACAACACTTGATCCTGAGAGGATGCTCGGTAGCTACTCAACAAAGTATAGTCAAGCTGGCCAAAAATGGAGCAGCAAGCCGTCACCAGGGACAGCCAGGCTCGGCCACTCCCACCCTGAGTTACCGTGGGGACTGACACCTCACACAAGAGTTCTAAGGCTGTGTGTGCAAAAAGCTTGTGTTCCTGGTGCCCTGTGCACGCCGGAGGAAGATGCCTGGAGAACTGAGTTCCAGAGGCTCTCGGCTGATTCTCCTGCCTCTGATCCACATTAGCTCTGTGAGCTTTGACCCTTCCCCAGATTCTCTGCTCTCTTAGCCTCTCACATCGCCCAAGGAAATGGATACTTCTCCCATCTTGCAAAGCGAGGGCAGAGAGTTTTCCGTTCCCTGCAGTCCTTGCGCCAGGACACTCGTGGGTCACCAGGGACCCACAAATGGGGAGGATGGAGGGTGAGAGCTACGGCCACGGGCCAGGCTAATGACCAGCTTGGGCGGTCATTACTGGTCATTTACTGGGCGGATCCAGGAATCTGCCTGCAAGAGCTCTGAAGTTACTCCTAATAGGGGGTTTCCCCGGCCTCTTCCCTGAAGAGGAGTGTCTCCAGCCTTTTGACAGGACTCCCAGGTCCTTCAATGCAGACACACAAGAGCCCACAACCTCACCCAGCAGACAGAGAAAGACTGCAGCCCATCTAAGTGTAGCAGGGAGTCCCTCACTCCCACGGCTGGTGAGGAGGAAGGGAGTTCTTGTGTCTCTCCTGGCCCCTTTGTCCACCTGCCTCACTGCAGAACTGCAAACAGACCTCTCCCCTTAGGCCTCAGGCTCCGGCCGCCACAGTCCACCATCAGGAGTAAGCTTCCCCAGCATCCCAAACAGAGGCCCCTGAGTCCTAAATGGTCTCCAGAGATAAGGACTTCACCTCCACAAGATGCCACCTGCATCCCATCCCCACTGGCCCGGGAGGGCTGGTGTGCTTCCCTGGTCTCACATCTAGGCTGTCACTCCAGGTTCATACAGTGGAGCACACACTACACACTTGTGGTCCTGAGTCGCTGAGCACGCCTACCGCAAGCACTTCACCCTGTGAGGCACCCCAGGGGGCCTCAGGCAGCTGGAGACACGGGCTGTCACCAGGCAGTGTATGAATGGCCACAGGAGGGAGGTGCTGGTGGTCACTGCGGCTAGAGTTGCACAGGACTCCTGCACTAAACAGGCTTCAAGGAAGTGTTCAGGTACACTGGATCAAGCCGGGGTGCTGCCTGTTCTGTACAGGTTCTAGAACCATCAACAGGGGACTTGTACCTCCAATGATAGTCTGGGAGGGACACCTCCAATGGCAGTCTGGGAGGTGTACCTCCAATGATAGTCTGGGAGGTGTACCTCCAATGGCAGTCTGGGAGGTGTACCTCCAATGGCAGTCTGGAAGGGGCACCTCCAATGATAGTCTGGGAGGTGTACCTCCAATGCAGTCTGGGAGGTGCAACACCCCCCCCCCCAATCTTATACCAGCTAAGCATCCTCTGGCGTCACACTACTCCAGCTCCAGAGAGTGAGTGGCAGCTCCTCCGGTTCCACACAGATGCAGAGGAGAGAGAGGGGGACCTCACTGTCAACTTCTTCCTCTCAGACAGAATTGACTTCACTCCATGGCGTTGACAGTCTCTAGTCCTGAAAACCTGACTCTCCAGGACCGGGGTGGCTGCTTCATTTGCAAGCTGAAAGTACAAAGATGCCCCCATCAAAGCCAGGAAGCAGGCCCTGAATCCATGTCTTCTTTTTCTTGCTCTTGCCCTGGCTAGGCTCTTCCTCTCTGAGTTTTTATTCTTAACAAAACAGCGATGCAAAACAATTTTCCTGATTACTTCAAGCCACGTTTATAGTATTGTACGGAGCGTTAAAGTCTACATTCCAACAATAAAAGTCTTAAGTGGATTTGGGGTTAAAAAAAAAAAAGACCCAGTGACCCCTCTAACCTCTGCCATGAAAGCCCTAGAACCATGGGCCAGGTACACCGTAGCTCTCCCTGGCCCCAGGTGACATATATGTCCCAGGTAACATCCCTAGAGACCTCTCTGGTCACGTAACCAGGGCTTAGAGCCCCCCCGCCCCCCGGGAGTCACAGCACAGCAGGACAGCATTTGGCCATGATCTGTCTGTTTATGTGTTTAGGATCATTGCCACAGGATCCCCATGACTCAGGGCAAGAACAGGACATCTGAGAGGAGCTTCAGTGAGGGTCCAGTGACGTCGGTGTGCCAGAGGCCAGAGGCCTTGAACCAGACCCACGACTCATCGCAATGAACATCTGTGGGTGGGGCTGACTGGACAAAAGGGTACACTGCATGACACACCACAGCCCCCAAAGCCACTAGACCAGTGAAGAGCTGCTGGAGAGATGGAGGAGTGAGGGAGGCTTTTATTTTTTGTTTTTTAAATTATTTTGGGGGGCTTTGTTTTGGGGGATGGTGCAGGGGTGAGGTGTGGGTATGGAGGGACTGGGGGGTTAGTGGGACTGGGGTGCACGGTGTGAAATTCCCAAAGAATTATTATAAATAAACACATATGAACAATCACTGACAGTCCTTATCCAAAACTGGCCCTCTCCTCACCACTGCCGCCATGGCCAATTCTGGATGAGTTCTGGAACAACCCCCCCACCACCACCACGGTTTGCAAACTCAGGGTGTCACAGCCACAGCTTCCTGTGACCTCAGGGCAGCTGAATTGCAGGCTGGATGAAGCCTCCGGCCTGAGGTCCTGCTTGCCCCTCCTGCTGGGACTTCTCCCTATGATGCTGACCATAAAAGGCTTGTCGTCCCCCCCCAAGCCCTCTCCTTCCCTCTGGTTCCTTCCTGATTGCTAAAATTACAGCCATGAGTTGATGTGAAGTCCTCAAGTGCTGTGCAAACTCCCACCGGCACAGAGGAGACAGGAAAATTCCAGGCAGTTACTTTCTAAGGAGTGGCTGCGCCGGCCCCATCCTGTTGGAAAAAGCCAATTTTGCATCACCCAGATATCAGGTGACGACTGTGTGTTATTAGATGTGTATGTGGAGTGGGGTAAGATGGTCAGGAAAGGCACGTGCCTGCACCCAAGTGAAAAAGCACACGTGAATTACACTCGTGAGACAGAGTGGACTTCACCAGCCGTGCAAGTGTGGATATCTGCTTTGTTCTTCATTCATTGCTAGTCTGTCAGGACCGTGTGCTCTTGCTGAGCAAGTGTCTTTCCAGAAGGGTCTACAAGGCCTGTAGGTGTTGCTTAGAGGACGTGGTCTCCAGCATGTCTACAGATAAAACTACAGAAAACACCTGCAGAGGTCAATCACGGTGCTGGTGCCAGCTGCCCACTCTATCTTGCCACCCCATTGTGCCAAGGGGCTGCTGTGAGCTCTGTGGGTGAGCCCACCCAGGCCTCTATGTACCCCTGATCTTAGTTCTAGGGAACTGTGGACTGGCAGGCAGAAGGGCTGGGCACCTGTACCAACTCTGGGCCACGATGGCCACAGTCTACAGTACCCTGTGGCCAGCCAGTTTCGCTGATAAACTCCTGTGGTGCAGGACAGCACACAGAGCCCCAGGCTCATCTGCCATCTCGTCCTTGGGGACAGCCCCATCTTGTGAAGGAGTCAGAAGGGGCAAGGCACACAGACCCTGTGCCTGAGAGGACCGGCTCCCCACAGGGCGGGTGCTGTCCATGTGCGCCCCCTGCCCTGTCCTCTTTCCTGCCCCCTTCCTTTCTACGGATCCCTAATAAACACTTGGTCCTGGCCCCCAGGAGCTGCAGAGTCCAACTTCTGTTTCAGGCCTTTACATGGAGATGTGAGCCAAATTCTTTCTCTCCTTCCTCCCCACCTACTGATATGAAAGAGAATCCGACCCACGTGATGCTAAGTTCCCTACCCAAACTCAGCCTTCGGGCATCCAGGATACAGGCGGCAGCGACTCACCAAGCAAAGTCACAGACCAGCGGGCCTCAGTGAGAGAGGCCCCAGCCGGACACTGGATGATGGCGTCACCTCGGCTACTGTGGAAAATGCCCACTAAGGAGAGTGCTCATCTGACTCAACTCACTTCGGGAACCCTTAACCCACAGAAGCAACACTGTATGTAATCTCCACTCTTCTGACTGCCACACGGCTTCCGGCCCAATTATTCAATGTTACAATGAAGTTTCTTACTTACATACACACCAAAAAAACTTACTAGGAACAAGATGATTTACAACTATTTAAATACCTTCCTTTAAAAAGCAACAAAGTTATAAAACAGAGAAAAATCATTTCAATTACAGAGACAGGAAAAACAAAAACAAAAATCTCAAAGCAATCTGACATTTTCTCACAGAACTAGCAATTTTGCTTAAAAAATGTAATTTTAAATGTAATGAACCTATTTCTTACTCTTTCTTTGCATCAAAAGAGTCAACATCACAGATGAAAAGAAAGAGATGTCTTCAAGCCAAGAGAGACGAGAAAGGCTTATCCCACAGAATGCCATGGCACCGGTGTACTTAGGAAATGCACAGGGACCTCACAATGTAGCACCCAGTCACGGGCAGCGCTGCGGAGCTGCCCAGCTAATCAGACGGTCCTCTCCATTCACTACGATCTCCATTCACTACGCTCGGCCTGAGTGGGCGCTAAGCAGAGGCCTGTGCCCTCCTACCCTGCCTGGCTCAGCCACTGCCAGTTACTTAAAAGGAAAAAACCCTGCCCGAGGACATTTCCATGAAAATTTAGTTGGCGCTCCAGTTCCAGTCTTATTATTATGCTCTTTTTTGGTTTTGTTTGTTTGTTTGGGTTTGTCTTGTCTCTTTGAGACAGGATCTCATTGTGTAACTATGACTGCTGGTGTGGAACTCCATGTCGATCAGGCTGGTCTTGAACTCAGAGATCCACTTGCCTCTGCCACTATGCCTAGCCATCTTTTTGGGTTTTATAGATTTAAAAAAAAAAAAAGTCTTTCCTCAAAAAGCAAGGTAAACAGTATCAAATGTAGAATAAATTTCCTATTTAAAACTGCCCCCAAATCAGCTTCATTTGGAATAAGTTCTGGAAATGGACTGTGTTGATGGTGGCAAAACACTCTTGTCTGATGTCATGGAAATCAGTTAAATGTAAATTTAGTATCATGAGTACCGTTTTACTACAGTAAAAGTTGTTCATAATCAATAAAGCAAGACATCCACGGACTATTAAAAATCATCCCTATGGGCCGAGGAGACGGCTTGTCAGGTGAGGCTCATGACGGCAGGATGATCTAAGTTTGATCCCTAGGAGCAACAAGGTGGGAGAACCTGACTCCCCAAGTTGTCCCCTGACCCCCGTGTGTGGTGTGGCACATACCTGCACTCACACACAGGCACAAGTACGCACATACATGCGTGTGCCTTTAAAGAAAAACCACTCCTTAAGGACAAGCAGTGTGTCCCCACTTTTTTTTTTTTTTTGTGATATATATTTTTTATTTTACAATACCATTCAGTTCTACATATCAGCCATGGGTTCCCCTATTCTCCCCCCTCCCACGCCCTCCCCTTACCCCCAGCCCACCCTCCATTCCCACCTCCTCCAGGACAAGTCCTCCCCCGAGGACTGTGATCAACTTGGTAGACTCAGTCCAGGGAGGTCCAGTCCCTTCCTCCCAGACTAAGCCAAGTGTCCCTGCATAAGTTCCTGGTTTCAAACAGCCAACTCATGCAATGAGCACAGGACTTGGTCCCACTGCCTAGATGCCTCCCAAACTGATCAAGCCAATCAACTGTCTCACCTATTCAGAGGGCCTGATCCAGCTGGGAGCCCCTCAGCCTTTGGTTCATAGTTCATGTGTTTCCATTCATTTGGCTATTTTTTTTCAATAATTGAGTAAAACTGAAATTTATTATATGCCACAGTCGTCCTAGGGACCTCCATGCTATATATATAGCCTCTATGGTTCTATGGGTTGTGGTCTGATTGTTCATTTTATATCTAGAATCCACCAATGAGTGAGTACATACCATAACTGTCTTTCTGGGTTTGGGTTACCTCACTCAGGATGATTTTTTCTAGTTCCATCCATTTGCCTGCAAATTTCATGCTTTCATTGTTTTTCTCTGCTGAGTAGTACTCCATTGTGTATATGTACCACATTTTTTTCATTTTTTCATTTTTGAAAAAAATGTGGATGAAAAAAAAAATGTGTCCCCACTTTTATGTGAAATCTGAAACTGATCTCAAAGAAAGAGAACAGAACAGAGTCAGAGCCTGGAAGAGATTAGAGACAGTTTGGGGACAGTGCAGAGAAAGACACAGAGGCTAGGGACAAGAAGTACAGGGGTGACTGGAGTTGACAACAGTCAGGGAAACGTTTCAAAATAATAAAGCTCCAAGGCAGACAGTCAGGTCATTCTTGTGTCTACCCAGCTCCATGCTACAGCACCCAGTATCCGAGTCTCAGGCTTCCTCTGCTTGATGGTCCACAGGCTGGCTGCAAGGCCACAGGCCCAGACCCCTTTAGTACTCAACTCTGTCCACCTCCTCAGCCCTTCTTCTCTAAGCACACCACGTGTTCACTCAGTTCTCATCTGTGTGGTAACCAGTCTCCAGTGTGTTCCACTGACTGTGCTGTGCACACAGCACACACACACTCCACAACTGTTGGAGGAGCATCAATGTCAAGGCTGCCTTGCGCAGGCAGGTTGCTGTGTGGGAAGTTCACAGGGAGCCGGCAGACACTCTCCAGGGATGCTTTATTCCTAGTCTGCATCCAAGAAATGGTGAGATTAACCGATCAGGATCAATCACTCAAATGTCTCTGACCACCACGGAAGCCTTCTTCCCACACACGATACTTCCCAATGTATACCAAAGTTGATTACTGGAAATATGCGCTACACTGACGGTCGTATTTATCTGAACCCAAACAACCGTGCCGATACTTTCTAGAGACAAATGGTGAGTCCAAATGTACAGCACTTTATCTGAAAGTGACAAATGTAGTCGAGATTGACCTTAAGTCACAGATGTCCACACCAATGACCCTCCTATCATTTCATTTCTACCCCCAAGTTCAGGTGATCTCTGAGACCTTGAAAAACTACACAAAAACCTCGATGAAATCCTCACAGCCGAAGTTTGCTGTCCCTAATCCCCGGCTGAAAATAGGCTGGGGAAATCCTCTTTTCCCTGAGCACAGAATATTTAACCGTTAAGGCACTTCCTCCTCCTGTGGAGGGAGGAGGTCACAGATCGGGGGTGAGAAAAACAAGCCCACTCAGACCCTCCCCTGCTCCAGTGGGGCCTAATATCTGTGGAAAGCAGTTTCTTGTGCTGGCCTTGGTTCACACTTTGCATAAACCCCAGGTGCCTCGGGGCAGCACATGACATCTCTAGGCCTGGAGTTCAGTGCCAAAGCTGAGTGGCATTTCTCCTTAAGACAGACTCTCCTCAGCTGCCCATGCCTCTCACCAGCTGCCGCACCAGGCAGAGTGGCCCCTACACATTGGCTGGGCAGCACAGCAGAGCTGTGGTGGTGTAGGTGTGGGCGAGCCGACCCGAGGACTTAAGAACAGGAGACTCGGCCCAGCCCCTTGCTGCTTATTCCATAGGGTGAGCTAGCCAGGGCAGTCCTGGAGAGCTCACCCTGCTGTTGAGGATGAAGGAGAGCTGGCGGGCTGACCAACCCAGCAAACAACCACCCAGACCCAGAACCAGAGCTATGAGTTGGCCATCCCACCATCCACCCCATCTATGATCTGCTGGAGCACATAGAGGGGTTGGTACTGCAGATCCAAAGTTACAGGATCTCCATGACACAGGACAACAACAGGATATCCAAGAGGAGTCCCAGTGAGGGCCCAGCATTGGTGATGTAGCAAAAACCAGAGACCTCAAACTAGACCAACGACTCAATGCAAAGAATATTTGCAAGAAACAATATATGGACTAAAGGACTGTGTGACTTACTATGACACACTACAGCTTCCACAAGATTTTTCTTTTTCTTTCTTTCTTTTCTTTTTTTTTTAATTGTTTTTCGAGACAGGGTTTCTCTATGTAGCTTTGCGCCTTTCCTGGAACTCACTCTGTAACCCAGGCTGGCCTCGAACTCACAGAGATCCGCCTGCCCCTGCCTCCCAAGTGCTGGGATTAAAGGTGTGCGCCACCACCGCCTGGCCAGATTTTTCTTTTCTTTTAAATTTTATCTTGCTTTATCCTGGGAGTAGGGGCGGAGTTGCAAGGGTCTGGGAAGGGATGGGGAGATGAGTGGGATCGAGATACACAATGTGAAATTCAAAAAGAATCAATAAAAAAGTTCAATTTGGGGGAGAAAAAAAAAAGGGCAAACTCTCCTGCTTCATTTTCAGTCAAATGGTTTTAAAGTCTCCAGAATTCACAACCAGGGAGGCCAGCGACGCCCGCCTGGAAGAGCCATGACTGATGATGGTTTCTGATATCACAGTCTCCAAATGACAGACCATGAGACTCTGGTTCTTTAAACACCCTAAAAGGACTAGCTTGGGAACTTACAGATGTGGTGTGCAGCTGTGTTATGATGCTGCTACCAGAGACAGCTGTGCAGACAGCAGAGCCCCCCCCCCCCATGGACTCCTGCACTTCCGGCCCACCTACCTACATTTGCTCCAGGGAAAAAGTCAGTCTGAAGATGAGAGCGGTGGAGAGTCCACCCACTAGGGCCATGGCTCGATCCTCACTAAGCAGGCAGGCCCAATCCACTTTGTGACGTAACTAGCAACATCTGTCTGGTCAATAAGCCAGATGCTGGGCATCTGGACCCAAACAAGGTGTTACACTACTGCCTTATCTTAGCTCCCTCTGCCCTGCCAGTCCCCTCAGAAGAGAGAGATCAAGTCATCAGGTCACGGGTAATAGTGGGAGAATCATCTGTTTCACTGTTAAAAACAAAAATAACAACAAAAACGCAGTGCTGTGGGATGGTCTGTATGTCAAATTGCTCTGATTGGTCAATAAATAAAACAGATTGGCCAGTGGCCAGGCAGGAAGTATAGGTGGGACTAACAGAGAGGAAGGAGAACAGAGAAAACAGGAAGGTAGAGGGAGACACTGCCAGCCGCCGCCATGACAAGCAGCATGTGAAGATGCCGGTAAGCCACGAGCCACGTGACAAGGTATAGATTTATGGAAATGGATTAATTTAAGATATAAGAACAGTTAGCAATAAGTCTGCCACGGCCATACAGTTTGTAAGCAATACAAGTCTCTGTGTTTGCTTGGTTGGGTCTGAGCGGCTGTGGGACTGGAGGGTGACAGAGATTTGTCCTGACTGTGGGCAAGGCAGGAAAACTCTAGCTACAACACACTACGTCTATTCTATGCCATTTTCCCAAGAAAGCACTATAATTGGTAATACAGAAAGGAAACAAAGTGTCCACTTTGAAATTCACTGTCTCTCTGAACACTATCTAAACAGAGCCTCCTAAACCAATGTGCCGCTTTAGGCTGAACTCTAGCCCCAAGTTCAGGTGCTGAAGCCCTTGTAATACGGAACCATACTTGAAGATGGTCGTATCTGGGAGGACCAGTCTCTCTTCATCAGATGGGGACATCGGAACCCAGCCCTGCTGATAGCCCAGCCTCCAGACCCAAGGAACGCTTCTGGCTAAGGTGGGCCGTGTACAGCCTAGCTCATGGAGGTGTGGGTAGCGTCCACTCCAGCGTGGCGTATAAGCTGTCGGGTACAAATAGCGCCATTTACGTTGACAGACTTAGCAAGAGGCATCCCTCAGGGCAACACCTTGGACACAGCTGGCTTCCCTCTCCCGCCCACCCTTGGCATTGGCAGACTCAGCCATCTACCTCAGATGCCCATCGACTGCCGTTTCAGAAACTCCAGCTGCCAATCCCACCTGATGAGACACTAGTGAGAGCCTGAAACAGAGACAGCCACCCAGTACGTAACTCGGAGGCCTCCACGCAAACCTGCGGCCTGCCTGCTCCGGCTTCACCTGCAGCGGACAAAGTTATTTATCTGACAACGGTGAGGAGACACAGGCAGCCAGGAGACACCTGCAAAGACAGGTCAGACCCTCAAAGGCCAAGCCTTGCTTGGCATGAGATAGGGACAGGGGTCCCGGACATGGAGTCCTCCTGAGTGAGGAGGAAACACTTCACAGGGAAGATGCTTTAGCAGTGAACACAGGGACGGAAGCGCCAGGGCAGTGAGGGTTCTTCAGGGCCACATGTCGTTTTTACATAATGTTTGGTGCCCTTCAGAGAGAGGTGGCTTCCAAGGCTTGTCATCACAGATACAGTGTTGCCACATATCAGCGCATGGATGGCAGGCCACTTCTGCAGTTGGCCAAGCCCTAAACACCAACAGGGCACGGGCCCTGTGGAAGCAGGGGCACAGTGCAGGTTCCTCAGCCATGGGAGTGCTGGCCTGCACCTCAGGCATGAGGGGCCAGCTCCACTCCGTCCTCAGCCCAAGTCAGCTGCCGCTTGCTTCACGCCCGCTGCGGCTCTCCGCAGTCTGCTCTGGAGTTTTTTTCTTGGACTTGTCTCTCAAGTAGCAGGAGGCGGGGTCTACGTGCCTTATGACTCTCTTGTCTCTTTGGTGTGTTGTGTAAAACAAACACCATCCAGAATGTTCCTCAGGCATTTGTGTACACCACCAAGCCACACACATGTGATTTCAGAGGTACATTGTGTAACCAGCACCATGGGGTTCCCAGGGTAAGACAGGCCTCATCAAGGGACAGGCTACAAGGAGGCGGGAACCACAGCTATGACAATGGGGGTCAGGCCACCCTAAACCCCACCTGACTACTCAGGAGACTGCGGGAGGCTAGTGCCCTCAGGAGTCAGGACACCCAATCCCTCCTCTCATACTGCTAGGGAAGCATGGGGAGGTGACTTCTCCAACAAGGTAATGGGATCTACCATGAATCTGCAGCATGGCCAGCCGGTCCCTGTGTGGTCACACGCACCTCTCGGCAAGGTTACGGGCAGGGGACCACAATGCTCTGGGCCCACTCTCCACCTAAGAGAGGGTCACCCAACTTACTTGCCAAACTGAGGCACTTGTATGACAGGGATGTTGTGGACGATTATTAACTATTTAGGACAACAGGCCTGTGCCAGGGCTGTGCTGGGCAAAGCAGGTGTATGACCTCATAGCAGGCCCACGCACCTGGAAGCACCCCATTACACAAACCCAGTATTCTTGTGAAGAACACAATGCTCCTTCCTGGGGTATGAGGTCCAACCTGGGGGGAGGGGGTGCTCATGAGACAGCAGAGAAGGGGCCCCTCTCCTGGTAGAGATTGCTGTGGACCCAGATCCACCTAGCCACATCTCTCACCTGGGCCCTATTCTCCTCTCTCTGGGATTGGCAGGGGGGGGGGGGCAAGGACAAGGCCACCATCCCCAGGCTGTACTCTCACAGCGCTGTGGAATGCCTAACCCACTGGCTTCCGATCAAGTACAGTTTTCACAGAACAAATCTTCTCTTAAAAAAAAAAACCTTTTCCAAGGCCGGGTGGTGGCGGTGGCGGCGGCGGCGGTGGCGGCGGCGGCACACACCTTTAATCCCAGCACTCGGGAGGCAGAGCCAGGCGGATCTCTGTGAGTTCGAAGCCAGCCTGGACTACCAAGTGAGTCCCAGGAAAGGCGCAAAGCTACACAGAGAAACCCTATCTCGAAAAAAAAAAAAAAAAAAAAAAAAAAAACTTTTCCTTAGCTTCCAACTAGAAAATAAAAGTTACTTCCATTCCCTTTTCAAGTTGAGGAATAAATTCTTTATGACACGCACATACACTCTGGTGAGCCACTCTGAAGGCACTTCACAGTGAGTATCTGATCCTCAGATCCATACCCTCAGGGAAGCAGCTGCATCTGCCATCTGCCTCTTCTTCACCCACCCCCACCCCCACCTCCGCCCCTGCACCCTCCTCTCCCCAGGGAGATAGAGTGACTTCAATGGACACCTGGGTCAACTGAGACCCACAGAGAATGTGACTCACACACAGAGCTACAGGGCCAGGCCTTTGACATCACTCACCAGGTGAGCGAGGTCAAGACTTGCAGGGGCATAGTGCTTCTTGCCAGTAACACCTTCCTCCGTGAAAACTGTCTGTGCCGGGAACACAGACTGGGCCAGGCACAGAGGCTCCCAGCACTCCTAGGAGGCTAAGGAAGGATTTCAAAGCCAGCCTGGCCTACATGGGCCAACTCTAACTTAAAAAAAAAAAAATCTTTTTAACTGGGTAGGGCCATGTGTGGTAGTGTACACCTTTAACCCCAGCACTGGGGAGGCAGGGGCTGATGGATCTCTGTGAGTTTGAGGCCAGCCTGGTCTACACAGTAAGTTCCAGGTTATCCAGGGATACATAGTGAGACCCTGTCTCAACAAGAAACACTTAGGTTGGGTCAGACTCTCAGTGGACTCCAGCCCCAAGTGCTAATGTTCCTTTGGATGCTCTGAGGCACAACTAATACCAAATAAGATAGGCACCGAGCTGGGCGGTGGTGGCGCATGCCTTTAATCCCAGCACTCGGGAGGCAGAGCCAGGCGGATCTCTGTGAGTTCGAGGCCAGCCTGGACTACCAAGTGAGTTCCAGGAAAGGCGCAAAGCTACACAAAGAAACCCTGTCTCGAAAAACCAAAAAAAAAGAGATAGGCACCATGCCATCTTCTGGCAGTATGGGTCACACCAGAAGTGTGCCCCCTCCTCTAACGTGGCTTGCATCCTGGGAGCAGAGCGCATCCCCAAAAGCAGCATGGCTCAGTCCCCAGAAAACAGCTCACTCCCCAGTAGCATAGGTCGGCCACAGCATGGTTCACCTCAATGTTCAATGTGCATGAACCTCTCAACATACATCCCAAGAAGGGGTCCGGTTCTGACACCCACGAAAGTTAAATACAGAGACAGAGGAAGCATGTAAAACAGAGAACCAGGAGGGTCGGAAGGTGGTTGCTATGGCTTTAGAACAGGAATTTGAAAATACAAATTCTTCTGAGTTTCCTGTGTCTTGGAGGACTCAGTGTGTTTCTGAGTGGGAGTCTGCCACTAACAATTCTCGTACGTGGACTCAGAGGAAGAAGCACTCAACTATTACCCATAAACGCCAACTGGTTCCTACTGCACTTTTAAAATGCCGAGGAACAGCTAAGGGGCTGGCAGTGGAGAAGGGAACTAATGAGCACAGTGCTCACGTGCCAGGTCCACCAGGAGCCCAGGTCACTGAGGTCAAGTGCTGTCCATGGACTTCCACACCACCCTCCTCTTCAGGGGGTGCAGTGAGGGGACCTTCCCTGCTTCAGCTGCAGCACTAAAGCTTGAGAGAGAGTGAGCACACCTTTTCATGTATACACAGAGAGAGGGGGGAGAGAGGGAGGAGAAAGGGAGGGAGGGGGTGGGGAAGAGGGAGAGTAGGGGGAGGGAGGGAGAGAGAATATCAGGCAAAGCACAGTAAGAACCTGAAAAGCAGCATGCAAACTGCTTTACCCTCATTACATGGGGGCCCAAACCAGAAAGGCCTGAATCCTTATCAGTGGGTGAAAGACAGGTCACATGCCAGAGACAGGCCAGGCAGCTCAGAACAGCCCACGCCAGCACTGGCAGTCTAAACAGCTGTTCTCTCCAGCAGCGGAGCCACAGGGAGAAGGATCCACCAGTATTCTGGAAAAGTCAGGAAGTGGGGATGTTAGCAGGCACTCACCTATCCTGAAGTAATGGCAAGAAATTCAACCACTGCTCCAGCCACTGAGTAGCCAACCCAAACCAGGGCCAATCAACTACCTGATCTAGGACTGCTTCCTGCAAGAAGACACAGAACTTGGAAATCCCTTCCACGGGGTCACAGAGTTAACTCTTGAGAATCAACAACGTAAACTCCTAGGAGACCTTCAGAGCTTTGCTCTTGAAATCAGGGTCTGTGGAGGGCACTGCTGCCGTTCCCTCGAGGCCCTAAGAACTGACAGGAGAAAAGTGGAGCCAATCCCAAGAGCTCAGTTCTGACAGAGCCAGCGGGACTAGCAGGAGCCCCGGGAAGGCACCCACGAAAGACACGGGGACACCATCAGAGGCAGGAAGGCCAAGAGCTTAGGAACATGGCTGAAGGGCCAGAAGCCTTCAGAGTCCAGTCCATCCCGCATCGCCAAGAGCTAAGGAAACAGGATCTAGAAGTTGGCGAAAGTGCCGACCAAGACTTAAAGACTTGTGACGTGCTCCCGTGCTTGGTGACACTGTGGCGCTCCCTTCAGAACTGCCCAGCAGCACTTCCTCCAACCACAGTTAAGAAGATAGCAAGGTCCCGAGCAGCGATATGCACAGGATCCCTGGCACGTTCAGGAGAGGTTACCCCTCCCCAGATAAGAGAGTAACAGAGAGAAGGGGTGTCCTGAGGCCAGGATCCTAGCAGGAGGAGAAAAGTCCACCAGGGTCCCACGTGTGCACAGGCAAGCAACAAGGCACCAGGTGCTCAGCCCCCCCCCCCCCCCCCCCCCCCCGCAGCCTCTGCCTTTTCCGCCACCAGACACACACTACCTAGTCCAGACCCAGTGAGTCCCTAGGGTCTTCAGGATACTGCCCAACCAGGTCGGTTAAACCAATGTTATGTCTGGACACAAAACACCCTCCTGCAAAAGGCTCCTGGCTTGGCCCCCAGCTGCTGGAGTCAATCATCGGGAGGTAACTGACCGGTGAGGACTCAGACCTGATCAGTGGATTAATAGTGATGAATTCATACATGGATGGGGTCCCTGGAAGCTGCTGGAAGGAGCATTGGTGGGAAAACTAGGGGACTAGGAGTTTGCCCCGTCTCTGGGACCCCACCTGTCTCCACCTCTCTCCTCCCCCACCCGCTTCCTTCCTGGCTACCCACCAGGAAGTAAACAAGCCCCTTTGATCTTCCATCTAACCCCTACCATTATGTTCAGCACACCTTGCCTGGTCTGAAACGATGAGCCAAAAATACATTTTCTCCTTTCAACTGTTATCTGCGATGCCGAAAAAAGAACGCATCTGACCACTAACACTTGCTGACGTTCAGCTTGCCTCTCCACTCTGAGGTGGAGACCCAAGGATGGGGATCGCCACCTGACTAAGGTGTCAGCGTGTAAACCACACCGAGGCCGAGAAGACCCTGGGGGGAAGAGCACCCCAGGAGTAAGACAGAGACGAGGTGGAAGGAAAGAAAGTCTGGTCAGCTATGACTAGTCGTCAGCCATTAAGACAAAGCGTAGACCGACAGACATGACTCTGTGCCACGGGGCCGATGATGTCACCTGAACAGGAAGAGGATGGGGAGTACAAGCCCCAGGTCTGGTCTCTATCAAAATGGGATCTGCTGCCCCAAACCAGGGAGGCAGGCCAGGCCAGAAACGGCAGGACTGTGGGCCCTGCGGAGGGGCCTGTTCTCTTCTCAAAAGTCTAGGCAGGCTGTCAGCGGCCCCATGAAGAGGGAGAGCGAAGTCCGACGAGAAGCCGTACAGCGCGGACTCATGGTGTCCGGTCCATACTGGCCCCACTCATGGAGCATGAACCGCGTGCGAGGGCTGCGTCCTCGACAGTGCAGGCTCCAGGGAGTGGGCCCTAGGGCCGGCTGGCCCTGTTTTCAGAGGGGGAGACAGACTGAAGAAGCCGACCAGCAGGTACAGGCGGAGGCAGAGACCGATGTAAGGATCCAGGAAGACGGATGCCTAACCTCCAAAGCTCTGCATCGACCCTGAGTTTCTCAGCCATCAGCATCCCAGTAGAGCAAAAATAGTACCTATTCAATCTTGTATTTCCAGGGCCGTAAAAAATGGCTTTCTATTGATTCGTATTACAAATAAACAGCTCTCTTACCTGCGTTTAACTTGGTGAAAAGAACATCTGTAAGTCTGAGACGTGGGCATCTCATCCACCCTGTCTGTGTCAGGCACAGGGCACAGGCACCCAGTAACCATTTGTATGTTCAGTTTGGAACACATCTGCAGACAGAATTCCTGGGCAGAGAGGCACCACACATGCCTGTTAATAGTCATGCCATCTCAGCTAATGGTAAACTGAGGACAGTGCTCCTGTTTCTAGAAACTTAACTGGCTGTAATGAATCAATCCTCTTTGCCCATGGTCATTAAATTCAGTCCTCAGCATGAAATAAAAGCATCTGAGGCTCGCTTGTCCTAATGAGCAGACATTCAATAGGGTTCCACAGAACAGTGGGGAAGATTCAAGGCAAGGGATGGAAAATAAAGGTTAAATATACAGCTGGGGTGACTGCTCAGAAATGTCCAATCAGAACACACCAGAGCCGGAAGACAGGCGGGTGCTGGACAAGCTTGTCTAGCTGCCGCCTTGTAAGTTAATGATAAACTTTACAAGTCCATCCTATGGATTGTTACCACCACCATGCTGGAGACAGACCATGCATTAGCCTGGGGTTTTATGCCTAAGGAAACACTTACTTCAAATACCAGAAGGGCCTTGGTGGTTAAGTGGTTTCACTTTGTGTCCGGGAATACCGACTCTGGGGACTGAACAGGAAGGCCTGGATCCTCGGAGCGGCGAGTCCAGTGAGTTAAGTCTCTTAGAACAGGCAAGCTCACAGTGTACTCTGATGTCTGTGATAAAAATGAAAAAGCCGAGCACAGTGGGCACGCCTTTAATTCCAGTACTCAGGGGGCAGATGCAGGTGGATCTCTGTGAGTTTGAAGCTAGCCTGGTCTATGTACTGATTCCAGGACAGCCAGAGCTACATAGTAACACCCTATCTCAAAAAAGAAGAGGAAGAGGAAGAATGGGTGGTGGTAGTAGGTGATGCTTATGCATGCTTACAAGTTTCTAGACTTTTGGAGAAGTGCAGAGGAAGTGCTCGAAGCCCTCTGGAGCCCAAACGGTCTCTTTCTAATATATAAAAAGATGAGAGACTAGAGAGAGATGCTCAGCAGTTCAGAGAGCTGGCTGCTCTTCCAGAACTTCGATTTGCAGCGCCCGCTCATAACGGTCAGCTCAAACTCCACCCTGGGTGATCCTCTTCTGACCTCTGCAGGTGTCAGACATGAACGTGCTGTACTTACATACATTCATGTAGGCAAGGAGGCCACGCACATAAAATACGAGGAAAAGTAAAACCAGCGGGACATGGTGATGCAGGCCTACCATCCCAGCTACCCTTGAGGCTGAGGCAGGATGACCGTAAGCTTGAGATCTGCCTGGATACAAAGTGAGTTCAAGGCCAGCCTGAGCAACTTAGGGAGATCCTGTCTCAGAAAGCAAAAAGACCTGGGGCCATAACTAACTGGAAGGGAGGGAGGGAGGGAGGGAGGGAGGGAAGGAAGGAAGGAAGGAAGGAAGGAAGGAAGGAAGGAAGGCAGGCCTTCAGGTTTTTCCAAGTTTTCCATCTTAGACAAAGTGTGTTACGTGCAAAGCAAATTCTGGGAGGCAGAGGCTCACAGAAGCTCCGGCAAGGCCTAAAACCTAATAAACCTAATCACTCAGACATGAACAAAATAAAGCTCCTGACCTACAGAAATATGAGAGGAAAATCAAATCCCCTCCACATGAACCAGGAAGGCCAGAGGGAGAGGACCTTTGTGAGGAGCGCGGCCTCGGAAGCCCTGTTCCTGGGTGCCAGGCAACAGTACTCCACACCTTGCTTCAAATCATTTTGTTTTCTCTTTGCAAAAAAAAAAAAAAAAATCATATCCACCACCAATTCCTCCCTCCCACTGCCTCAGGGAAGCCCTGGGGATGGGGTGGGTGCAGGGAATCCAACCAATACCGCGCCCCTTTTTAAAGTTTAGAGGGCTTGGCGCCAGGTGGCCAGTGCCTTTAATCCCAGCACTGGTGAGTCAAAGGCAGGCAGATCTCTGTGAGTTCAGGACTAGCCTGGTCTACACAGTGAGATCCTGGACAACCAGAGGCACACAGTGAGAGTCACTCAAGTAAAGATTTTTGGGGGTTGGGGGTTGAGACAGGGTTTCTCTGTGTAGCTTTGTGCCTGTCCTGGATCTCACTCTGTAGACCAGGCTGGCCTTGAACTCACAGAGATCCACCAGGCTCTGCCTCCCAAGTGCTGGGATTAAAGGTGTGCACCACCACCACCGCCCCGGCTCAAGTAAGGTTTTTGAAGAGATTCAAACACTCAGCTAACTAACCCTGGCAGCCCAGGGCTAATGCCTGCCCAGGGCTGGGGAACCTGAGCAGTCAGTGTGTGGTGGTAAACTTTCTGAGCCTCTCCTCGGACCCGGTCCCGGTCCTGGGCCCCCAGTCTTAGCCCTTTTCTGGACTAAGACACTGAATCCGCACAAGAACTGCAAGTTGTTACTGTCCTCTGGCAAAAGTGCCTAAGCAGGGCCGGGCCGCCTGTCCCAGGTACTCGGCTGCAAACAGAAGCACCCCCCCCCCCAAGCTGCTTCCAGAAGGCTCTGCTGCTTCCTGTCAAAGGGGTCACACTCCCCACCTCACACACCTACCAGGAAGTGTCCCTGACTCCACTTACGCTCTCTAAGCTGTTTAGGATACACGGTATGACTTAGACTGCACCCTGGCACGTTGGCCACCTCACAGTGCAGGAGCTGTGCACCTCCACACGCCCATGCGGCTGTTCCAGGGTACAGCAATGTATACCGTGGCGGGCACCGGCTTCGCCTAGACAAGAGTTCTCTTTCATCTACCGGCCTGTACTCACTGCCCGGAACTGACCCAGGACAAAATATCTATGGCAACGTTTTCCAAGCACTGATGACTCCGTCTTTAGCAAGCTCGGGCCTCAGAGGGAGCTGTGGGGCTTTTATCGTCTCAGGGATTCTGACTGTGAGGAGAGGAAGGCGCGATGGAGGAGGCTGAGTTCTGTAGAGTAAGTTGCATAATCCATGAGATGAGAATAGTCCGTCTCTTTTTTCCCCCTCTTACAAAAGAAACTATAATCTCACACATCTTGGAAGATAACCATATTACAAGAAAAATCATAACTGTGTCTGGAAAAAATCAAGTTAATTTCAAGACTTAGACTCGAGTTTAAAATCCTAGCTATGAGCAGCTGTGTACAGGAATATGGTAGAGGAGTCAGGAGAACACATTGAGAGCAAGGAGGTTTAAAAAAATGAGATAACATAATAGTAAAAATGAATAACATACCATAACTCACATACCAGATGCACTGTCAAATAACTGAAGAGTAGGAATATCTACCTCCTAGACAGAAAATGCCACTTCAGAGAGAAAACAGCAGAACAGAAAGAAGCTAACCTGAAATTTTACCTAGATTGAGGAAATATAAGACAGCCGACAGCCAAGGGCCTGCCTGGGGGCAGCACAAAAGTAAAAGACAGCACCTACTTAGAACGAACATGTGCTCTGGGACCCCGGGAGGCTGGCACACCCACGGCGAGTCTCCCCTGGGAACAAGAAGACCACCCCTCCACCTTCCACTTTCCACGGGGGAGAACTTCACTTCCCACTCTCATTCTTTCCTTACTGGAAGGTCAAAGTTGGAAGGGAATTTACTAGAAAAATCACGGTGGGTACATTCCCCCTCGGGAAAAACCCACATCTAAGGCCAAGTGTCCGGCTCAGAGAAAGCCAGAGAGAGCCGGCTCGGGTCTATCCTCCGTACCCGGGCGCTCCTCAAACCTGTGACCACCCGGCGCCAGCTGCCGGACAATAGGTCCTTGTGCCGAGCGCCGGGGAAGATGCGCCGTCCCGGGGCAGATTCTCTCTTTTCTGTACACACCCCTTTGCTCCGTCCTGACCCACGGCTGCCACCTCCCTGGTCTCCCCCGGTGAGGCACGCTCCGTCACTACCCGAGCTGGGGCGCCCAGAAGGACCGGGAACTGCGCACTCGGACCCGGCCGGCTACTTTCAGAGACGGCAAACTTCACTTCTGACTCCCCGCTCACCCGCAGCCCTGGACCCACCTCCCAGTCGGTCCCCGTGCCCCGCGCGGGCCCGCCCCGCTACAACTGAGCGCGACCCCCGGGGTGGGTGTCCCTTAACCCCGGGATCGCCAGGGCTGCAACTGCCTTCCCCGGGTGGGCCTGGCCGAGCGCAGGTGAAGGGCGGCGCGGACCCTTCGGCGGGACGTTCCCGGCCTGGACCCCGATCCCGATCCCCATCAATCCCGACCCTGGCCCCGGCCTGGGCCCCAGCCCTAGCCCAGCGCGCCACTCCACTCACGTATCTGCGCACGAGCGTCCTCAGTAGGCTGCAGTCCATGGTGGCCGCTCCGGGCTCTGCGAGCCCCGCGGGCTGCAGGCGCTAATGCAGCCGCCCCCCGCCCGGTCACGGCCTGGGCGGCGCGGGGGGCGGCCGCGGCCCCTCCGCGCTCATGCCCCGCCGCCCGGCGGCCAAGGGACGCGGCTCGCGCGCAGGCGGGCTCGGAGGAGGCGGCCCGCGCCCCGCGCTGCTCCCCGTCGGGCCGGCGCGGCCTGCGCTCGCTCGCTGCTCCGCGCCTGCTCCTCCCGCGGCCGCCGCGCCTCTGGAGCCGGCTCTGCCCCCGCTGCGCCCCGCGCGTCACGGGCGCGTGTGAGCATGCGCGCGCCGCAGCCCCCGCCCCGGCCCCGCGCGCGCGCGCGCGCCTCGACTCCCTAGCGCGCGCCGCCGCCGCCGCCGCCGCCGCCGCCCTGTTGCTTCCGCCTCCCTGCCGGGCGGGAGGGCGCTGTCATCGCCCTCCTGTGGATCGCCGGGTGCGGGTTCCCCATCTCCCTGGGCTCACTCCTGTTCTGGAAAGGAAGCCTGGCCGTGAGCCCGGGGCCCCGATGGCGGGTGCGGTGGGCCTGAGCCCCTGAGCCTGTGGGTCACGCCTCCCGCCGTGGCGTGGACAGAAGGCGCAGGATCCTCAGGTGGCTGCAGGGTGCAGACACCACCACCCCTTTTAGGACTTCCTCCCTTGGAGACCCAACCACACATGTCCTGATCCGCCTCTTAGGACTACTTCTGCCAGCTGCTGGGGCCCTGTCTCGGGTCCTCCATCCAGACCCAGGCCTCTGGGTTTTGCCTGGTGATCCAGTCCCCAGTCAAGTGCTTCCTGCTACTGGCTTTCAGCTAAATACCACCTCTAGCACCCCCAGTTCCAGGTGTGAAGCCTGCACAACGTTCCTTACCTCCGGGTCCCCCTTACCTAGCTGATGTTTACTGGTTCCACATCCCTTGCTTTTGCTTCCGATAACCGTACAACCCGATGTGGACTAAGGATCTGCAGTGGCCACTCAGGAGCACCAGATCGGCGGGGCTTAGAAACGTATTTAAGACCATTCTGAAAGGGTGTGGGGGAGATCTGGTACTGCTACAGTTCCGGTTAGACACAGATGACCGCGGATGAGTTCCAGTGACTAAGCAGAAAGGCCCCCTGAGCCACCAGCTCGCTGTTTCCCGTTTTCCACCCCATCTCCCCACGGCCCTCTACCCTGCTCTTCACCTGGGTTCCACACCAGTGTCTCACCACGCAGCACCCGCTGCAGACACTGAGCCACTCTGGGTGAACGTGTTTCCCTCCAGCCTTCCTGGACTTGCCATGAGCCTGATGGTGTTGGAAGGCAGCTGACACTGGTAGCTAGGTGTGGACTCTTGAGGACGGCAGGCCCCTGTGCCTGGGGACTAATGGCTGGCCCTGCACCTGGTGGTTCTGTGGCCATGACTGCATGCTCATGTGTCCCTGGTGATACCATCTAATTTCTACCATGACCTGGTACTGCTAGGATCAACTGTAGACTTCTGGTGGCATACACTTGGAATGGGTGAGCCTGGCACAGACCGGTCTCAGGATGAAGACTTCCTATCTTTAGAGAATGTCTGTTCTACGCAGAGACGTGTGTTCATTTTCTCTTCTTTTCTTTTTTCTTATTTTCGCATTTGGATTTTTGAGGCAGAATCTTTATCCTAGGCTGGCCTCAAACTCTATGCCGTCTTCCTGCCTCTTAAGTGTTAGGTGTGCAGGAGTGGGCCCCCATGCCCAGATTACTCTTCATACTGAGGAAAGCATGTCCCTAGAGGTACATCAGGAGTGACTTCATCCTTGTCCTCTAAGCCTTCACCCTTTGTGGGGCTCAGGCTACTGTCTGGGTCCTCCCAGCTAACACCATCCTATCAAGGGGCTGGCTTATTCTAAATGAGAAAACTAACGAACACCGGAAGGAACTTGGTGGGAGGATGCTTGGTGAAGATGTTTTAATAGCGCTGGCCCAGGACCACTCTTAAGAAAACATGCTCCCCTTTTGAGAATGGAAGCTGTTGTCTGGGGGCAATGCCCAGTGCTTTGCAGCCTCCTTACAGGCATCAGAGGATCCGAGGTGGTAGCCTGAGGAACGTATTCATGCTGGGCACAGAAGCATGAGAACGTGAGCTCATCAGGGAATACTAGAGATCCATTAACCCGTCCTAACCAGAAACTTACTAACCTAAGAGTCCATGCGGATATGTTTAAACCAGGTAAGCTGGGTTTTCCATTATCAACAGATGTCAGCGCTTTTAACCTATAAAAAACAAATCAGTTAGGATGCTGTTAACATAGCAGAAACTCCAACTTCTTCTTTGAACCTGTTAGTCATTGCTGTGTAAGAAGCTGCTACCCATGCAGGAGGTGTTTAAGCAGCAGGCAGCCAGCACCGGCCGGGGCTCCCGGGCGTGGCAGGTTGTTCCACCCTCCCCGGTATTGGCTGGGAATCTCCAAGCTACCACATTCTTCTGGAGGCTTTGCCAAGGTAGGATTGTCCCCATGTGACTCGAGTCACATGCACAAGTGTCCCTAGGTAGAGAACTGGGAGCCTGAGGGGTGGGGTTGTTCCTCTTCTCAAAAGGCTTCTTACGACTCAGTGGTCTAGCCTGGACTTCTTCACACAGTGGTTGGGTCTCTCAAGAGCCAAAATGGACACTACAGAGCCCCAAAAGGCTGCGTTTGGAGTCCCCAGAGCGTTCCCTCTGCCACACTCTTCTGGAAAGAAGAAAGTGAGCTCCTGTGCCTTCTGCCTCCCTCCATAGGAACACCAGTAAGCCATATGTCCAAGAGAGCCTCCAGGTCACACAGGTGCTGCCCCAAGACAGCAGGCCACGTCCACCAGGAGGACATCTTACTTCTTGTGCCTCCCACAATCCCTTCCAGCTCCCTGACCTTTTTTTTTTTTTTTTTTTTTTTCCTGGAATCTTCTTCTGCAGGATAAGATCTCATTTCATGATCCTTTTTTGGTAAAGCCTGCCCCTCCCCTCCACCTTCTTAGTTCCCTTTAGATCGGGGTAATGGCTTCCTCCCTTAGTACTTTAGTGGCACCAGTGAGTGCGGTGTGCTTCTTCGCTCAAAGCAGCTCATCTAACCCTCATAGACGATGATCGCTCACTCCGGGAAGTTTGTCTGTTTGTTTTTACAGCGCTCGCCCAGGGCTACTCTGTCGCAGGCATTTTGCCCCAGTGCTTTTTAAAGCTAGCTGAGCTCTGAGCAGGTGAGAAAGACTGCTGGGCCTGGCTATGGCCATCGATCTTTCACTCTCTGGCACAGCTAGGGACCTTGTAGGTACAGGTGCTTGACAAATTGTGGAAAGATTAAATTACACATAGACTGCCATTTCGGCCACTGGGCGTCAGCAGGAAGAACAAAGGGAGGTGGTGACGCATTGCCAAAGAAAAGAAAAGCCATGGTCCATGGCAGTTCATCCGGGACAGACTCCTGGGACTGTGTAACAGCCCTACAGAGTGAGGTCCCAGACGCAGAATGTCCTTGAGATCGCGCTAGCAGCCAGGTTCCGCAACACTTCCCTGGAACGTATCTAGGAGGTGTTCATGGGGCAATACCAGAGTTTATTCATTTATTCTGAGACGCTTTCACCACGGAGTGTGCGATGTGTTGGTTAGAGTTACCATAGCTATGATTAAACACACCGGCCAAAGCAGCTTGGGGAGGAAAGGATTATTTCTCTGAGAACTCTCTGGTCACGCTCCTCCACAGAGGGCCATCAGGGCAGGAACCCATCACAGAAGGGAGTCAGGACAGGAACCTGCAGGCAGGACCTGAAGCAGAGGCCATGGGGAAACACTGCTTACTGGCTTGCCCTTCATGCCTGGCTTTCTTGTACCACACAGTATGGCCTACCCAGAGGTGGCCCTGCCCTGATGGGCTGGAGGTGGGCCCTCCCACATCAACCATCTATCAAGAAAATGCCGCACAGACAGACCTACAGGCCATTTTCTCAACCGAGATTCCCTCTTCCCAGGTACTTCCAGGTGTCTGTCAAACTGACAAAAAACAACTAACACATTCAGGCTAGCCCTAAATTCATGCTCCACCTGCCCCAGCCTCCCAAGTGCTGGGATTAAAAGTGTGCACCATAACTGGGCATACATTTTATAAAATGAAGAAAGTCATAAATCCAGGCAAGTTTAAAACACACTGGTGGGTACAGCAAGATGGGGAGCTTTTCTACGGGCCTCAGATGATATTTGATGACATTCCTTAGCTTTGGGGTTGGTGGAAGCTAGCGGTCTGCTAAGTCAATGGATTCCGAAAGGTTTTTATCTGTTAGTCACGGGATGTTAGTTCTGACACACAGAGGTGGCCAAGGAGAGGCTATTCGGGGGACTAAAGCTAGCTCAGGAACTGCTTCTGGAACGGCAGCATTCCAACCTCTCTACATCACTGTGGTTCTAATCAGCGAACCCCGGTAGACGGTAGACGAAGCTCCCTCCAGGAATTCTCCTGGACAGGTCTCTGAGGTCCCTCCCACCCCCCCCACCCCCCACCCCACCCACCCCCCACCCCACCCCCCCGCCCAAAGTGCTGGATCTTTCCTTCCTCAAGTTCTCCAGTCAGGAGAGGGGTCCTTCCAGTCAGGGGGGCCTGGTGCCTCCAGAGGCTGTTTTCCTAAGTGGTTGCCTGCCCCCCGCCCCCCCTCCAGTGAGATGTTGGGGATAATTTGCTTCTCAACATCTTATTTTTCTCTTATTTTTCAGAGAGGCCGTATAAAAGGAAAATATGCTAGGAGTTTTTTGTTTTGTTTTTTTTGAGACAGGGTTTCTCTGTGTAGCTTTGCACCTTTCCTGGAATGCACTCTGTAGCCCAGGCTGGCCTTGAACTCACAGAGATCCACCTGACTGCTCTGCCTCCGAGTGCTGGGATTAAAGGCGTGTGCCACCACCGCCCGGCCAGCTAGGAGTTCTTTTATCCTTTACACTCTCTCATTTTAGTTCTCTGAAGGATCAACGGTTTTCACCCCAGTTTTCTTAAAAGGAAAACAAAACAAGTGCTGTGGTGTGTAAAATTACCAATAAAGCAAATGAAAGCAGTTTGTTGTACCCATTTATTTGAACAGTAATTTTAATATAAGCTGTTAGTGTGTCTCTGACAGATTAAATAAATGGTAGGCTATCTGAAATATGAGTTGGACAATCATTTGCAATTCGTCATTATTCAAGGCAATTTGCGTTTTTGCTTGAGCAAGCCTCTTGGATATTATATAACATGGCTTTAAAGAATGTTCTATTTATACTTTCCAGAAAATAAGGAAAATGGTCTCTCTTGCCCCATTGCTCTTATAAATAGGAAGATAAAGTGTTTTTCCTTAAAATATCTTCCACTTATTGTAATTTGTAAGAATATTTGATCAGTTTTAACTGGAAATTACCTAAGTGTACTCAGAACATGCTGGGTACGGTGGTGTATGCCTGGAAACACAGCACTTAGGGTGAGGCAGGAGGATCAAGAGTTTAAGGCTAATCTCGCCCACAGAGTGAGAACTTACATCAAAAAGATAAAATTGTAAAAAGCCAAAAACATTTATGTTTTAAGAAATTGGAAGCTGGATGTTGCGGTACCCCCTGTAACCCCAGGCCTTGGAAGACAGAGGCAGGAGAATAAGGTGTTTAAGGTCAGCCTTCAGCTACGTACCGAGTTCAAAGCCAGAAGAGAACTCACCTGGAAAACATACGAAGAGGAAAGAAAATACAGAAGAGAACTCACCTGGCAAATACAGGAACAGGGAGAGGAAGGAATATGGGTCGGTCGGTCAGTCGAGCGCTTGCTGCGTGAGCGTGGGGACCTGAGATCAGCTCTCCAGCACCCATGTGAGAAGCCAGTCTGTGGGCATGTGTCTGCAATTCCAGCCCTGGGGAGGCAGAGACAGGCAGGTCCTGGGGGCTTGCGCCCAGGAGTCCAATAAAAACATTGATCTCCAGGTTCAGTAAGAGACCTGTCTCAGAAGTAAAATGGAGGATGATAGAGGCAGACGCCTAGCACCAACTTCTGGGTTTTGTACATGTTTCTGTGCGTTTACTACACACACACACACACACACACACACACGCACACGCACACGCACACGCACACGCACACGCACACGCACACGCACACGCACACGCACACACACACACGCCTTATTGAAGACATTATGGTAAATCAAATAAGATCTATAGGATTTCATTTATATGAGGTCCCTAGAGCTACCAAAGTCATAGCAACCAGGAGGACCTGCAGGTGCCAGGAGCCGGGGAGGATGGGCAATGGGTGTTTAATGAGGCAGATTCAGCTGGGAAGGCAGAGTGTCCTAGAGGTAGATGTGATTGGCTGCTATGATATTGTGTGACCCTGCACATGACCCTGAATTTAAAATGTTTAAAGGAGGAGTTTGATGTCTCATAATTTTCGTCTCATTGAAATCAATTGGTGTCCTAGGATGAAAGCTAATTTTATGTGTTAATATTCTGTTATTCTGACTTCAATTCCAGAAGACAGAGCTCATGTGCTAGAAAACTCTTTCTTTGGTAAAACATAGTACATATGAGTAGGACTCTATGTGGACATTTTACACAGACATGAAGCCTGCCCAGACCAAATTCTTCCTCTCTTTCCCACTCCCTCCCCACTCCCAATACCTAGCAGCCACCCCTCTTTCTGATTATTTCAATGTCTTTTGGCTTCCACCTAGGGAAGAACATAAGGCTCTTATCTTCCCGTGCTCCGGCTCCACCCATCTTCCTCCAAGTGGCAGGACCTCATTCTTTATGCCTGGTGACACTCAATGGGTGTGTGTGTGCCTCGTTTCCTTTATTCTTTCATCTGTGATGGGCTCTGGGCTGACGCTCTCTCGCGCGGTCATTGGGGGTTTTGCTGATCTCAAAGCCAGACCATCAGGAGACAGCGGTTCAGCCATGTGAATACGGAGGAGACAATCGGGGACCTTTGTGCTCTTGCATTGACCCTGAATCATCTGAGTTGCTTGCTTGTGTTGGGTGAGATTCAACCCGGATCACTTGAGGGAGTGAGGAAGGCAGTGCCAGAGGCTCGTCAGGAAGCAGGACTTTCTAAGTGCAAGCCTGTCATCTCAAAGGTCAGTCCTTGTGGGGAGGGGGCCTCTTTTCCAGACGAGGAAAACCTAATTCCCCAATCTTACACGGGAAGACAGCCAAGGCAGGGCTCATCTCAGCCACATTGGCTCCTAAGGCCAGGCCTCCAGTTACATCACGCCTCTCCATTACAGCCATCACCAGCCACACCCCTTCTCATCACCCACGACCTCTGACATTAAGCTAATCTCTGTCACTAGGGCAGGCCTGGGGTGTGAGAGAGCTGGACTGGAGTCTTCTTCCCAAAACCTTTTCTCTCTCAACCTTTCCCTCCAGGCTCGTCCTGCTGGAAGATGGACGGAAGAGAATCATAAATGTGGCTCTGGTGCCAGGCAGAGGGACCAGATGTCCTTCAACAAGTCCCTCAGGACCCCAAGCCCCATTATGTGTCCAGGACAGTAACAGCACCTACCTCTTGGATTGCTCTGAGAAGTGCATGAACGAATTCATGCCAGACCACGGCTTTGCTCAAGGCCTGGCCCAAGTGGGCATCTACCCAGGCAAACTTGTCCTTCTTCCTGAACACTGCCCTGCTCCTATCCTTGTTGAGGCCAAGTGTTGGCCTCATCTTCCTTGTCCCCCAGGCCCAGCACCCCATGACCTCTCACCAGCGTTGGGTTCCTGCTGTTTACTCACATGTGGGGTTGGACTCCGTGCTGAGAAGCATCTTGACTGCCACCACCCGGTTCCATGTCCCCAACTGACCGTGAGTCAGTGGTGCTCACTGAGTGCTGATGCACACCTTCACATCCCTTCCCTCTGTGCTGGCCACTGAACACAGAGGCAGAGGGTGAGGCTGAGGGGCAGGTAGGACCCCAGCCGCTCTATCTCTGCTCTTCCTTCCAGCTCTCAGATTGAGACTCCAGAAGATACCAGGCCAAGGTGGAGACAGAGCATCAGGGAGGGAAAAAAAATAGCATCTTGAGCAGGTAGAAAGAGATCTGGCTGCCTCTTACTCCTGAGGGTCTGGGAGAAGGGTCTGGGTAAAACAGGAAGTTAGTACTAGTCTCAGTTCAAAGGCCTTGCAGAAGAAGGTGACCCAGCATCCCACATTGCAGCTTCACGTTCAACATTAACAGGCATGGTGGGTTGGTGTGGGGGAGCACACGGAGACCCATGGGTCTGCTCACTGGGAGCCAAAAGACCGTCAGGGTGAAGCGGTTTCCCCAACTCAAAGGAAGATGGCTCAGTGAACATAGTCACATTAAGTGGAGAGGCCACAGCTAGATGACACCCCTGTCCAGAGTGCCCAGGAGGGTAAGGATGCTCAGGGGTGTCCCTTTCCTTTGTATGTGGTGCCCTTTGTATGGTGGTACAAGAGTCCTGTGTCTAGTTGCTGACTATCACCATATGGGGTTCCTGAATAAGTCCCACTTCCTCTCTGAGATTTTGCAGCTTGAAGCTTTCTCCCAGATCCGCCTTCCACCTGTAAAAGATAAACGACCCTGCCTGAGGATGGCACTCCTGTGACCTCTGACCTGTTGCTAGTCCCAGTGAGGCTGGTGTCACAGTCCTCCTTCCTTCCATGGAGACATGCTGTATGTCCTCCAAGGCTGGTCCCTGGGATTGAACCCACAGAGGCAGAAGGCTGGGACAGTCTGATAAATGGATCTTAGCAAGTCCCAGAATGTGTTCTGATATTCAGTCCCCAGGAGGCATGTCCTCGAGGTGTGCTCCATTCAAAAAGACCACACAGATGGCTATGTTGTTCCTGTCTTCTCTGGAGAGGACATTTGTAGAACGAAGGCCAAGAAAGACCAGGTTTCTTCTCTGCATTCCTGTAAGAGTGTGTCAAAAGTTTGTTTTCTGTTTCACAATGAATTTTGTTATATGAAAAAGATGTGTTTTAATTTTGCCAGACAGATACATTTGCATTACTTTTTGGGAAACTGGATGGCACAGTTCACCCAAATCTTGATGTGAGTGAGGGTGGCCACTCACAGCCTTTTGCCTTTTCTTCCTGTTTCCAATATTCTGAATCCTTGCTGGAACTTCTCAAAGACACCCCAACTGGCTAGGAGCGTGACACAGTTGGTTGGCTCTTTCCTGCTCTCCCTCTCCCTCCCCGGGCCATGACACAGCCCTGAGGGGTTTTCACCACAAGTGCCCACTAAATCGCCGATCTGTGACATTATTGAGATTGATGGAATACATGTTCTCATGGCACAGGCTTCATAGGCTCTCCTCGTGTTCCAACGGAGTCTTCTTCCTCCTTCCATCTTTTTCCTTAAAGATGATTGTTGCCCTCCCCTGTTCTGTCTTCTTGGTTCTTACATATTTGCTATTAATTCACAACCAGATTCTGACAAAGTTGTAAGATCTTTCAGGCCTAGCACAGTGCTTTACTCCTTTAATCTCAGAACTAGGGGGGACTAAAGCAGGCTTTCAGCAAGTTCGAGGCTAAGCCTGGGCTGTGGAAAGGGCTGGCTGGTAGGGAACAGTGAATGGTCTCTACAATGAGACCAGGTCCTGTCTACAGACAATAAGACAAGGGACCCCAGGCCTCCATTACAAGACACTGAGTTCTGCCAAGAGCCAGTGAGCTTGGAAGGCCTCCCTGGCCTCAGCTGGCACCCACCCTTCTTCTCTTGCGCATGCTCAGCCTCTGCTCAGCCTCCTCATTCAGGGAGGTCTGCCATGGGGCCGCCTATCGGTTCCTACCGGGCCCCCCAACTGCTGCCTGCTAACCCGACCCCCCCTCACCCCCCCCCCCAGAGACTCTCAAGTCTGTGCTTCCAGAGCAGAAGATCATTCCTGGCCGGTTAGCATTCATCTTCTTCCCTGGGATGGAGGATAGTTGCTGGCAGTCACGTGTCTCTCACCCCTTCCTTCCGGATACCTTTGCTGCGGGCTAGTCTTTGCTTCGCTTCTTCTCTCGCCTGGGATGGGGGAGGGGACTCTGGTGTCTGACCCACGCAGTGGGATCTACATCCTTCTTCTGTCCCCAGGACAGCCTGCGGGGCTTGTCCATCTAGGGCTGATGGCTTTTACCACGATGACCCAAATGCAGTGGGAGTGTTCACAGCCCAGGATGGGATGGACTTGCCTGTGGTGTGGCCTCCGCATGGCCCCAGGTCTCAGCCTGGTCTTGTCATTGTCTGAGTCTGTTTTCTGATATCGCCCTTCCAGCTTCCTTCAGTTCCGCCAGCCCTTTGGCCTTGCAGTCCGTCCCCTTTGTCTCTTAAGAATGAATGATTCGGAGTGACTTTTGCATGGGATGAGAGGGAAGGGTCCAGTTTCAATCTTTCACATGCAGCTACCCAGTTCCCTAGAACCATTTGTCACTCTAGACAAAAACCAACTCAAAGAAAAAAAGATTCCTTACTGTAAGACCCCCGACTTCTGAACCTGCCAGAGGAAAGCAGTTCAAGACACAGCATATGCAACAACTTCCTGAACAGGATGCGAAGACCCAGAAAACAGAAGCAGTGATTGGCCAATGTGATCGCATGGAAAAGTTCTCCACGGCAAAAAAAATGATTGACAGGGTGAAGAGACAGGACTCTAGATTAGGACAAAATATATGCTAGCCATACCTGTGATGGAGGATTCACATCTAGAATATGTAAAGAACTCCAATCGGTCAATAAAAGGGCAGATGGTCTGATCACACACTTATCAAAACACGAAGTACAAGAGACCGCAGGATGGCTCAGCAGGCGACAGTGCCCCGGGACCCGAGTTTGATCTCCGGAACCAACGTGGTGGCTGGTGTGACCTGACTCCTGGAGGTTGTCCATGTGACCCAGATGTCCCACCCCGGTGTAACACAGAGCCTGCACGGTCATCATGCTCACATCATGCTGCCCACAGTCAGCTTAGAGAAGCAGCCCAGATGGCCTCAACAGAAGGACAGATGAAGAAAATGTGGTAGCTGCACATACGCGGTGGAGCTCCGTTCCACCGTCAAGAATGGAATCATGTTATATGTAGGACCATGGACAGAATTCATCATGTTAAGCAAAACATGCCAGGCCCATAAAGACAAACATCACATGCCTTCTCTCACTTGGAGTAGCATGATACACACGTGAGTTATACGTCACAGGGAAACACACCGGTAAGAACAATGCAAGTTCATTGATAACTGTAAAGGAGTAGATGATTTCTTTCAGTTACTTATCACCAAGAACTCTGGTTCAGCTTGCCTGGCTCTGCTGGCCTTTCTGGGTGGTTTGCAGGGGGTGTCCCCAGCAGCTGTGGCAGACTACATCCCCTGGGACGGGTCACGGGGGGGGGGGGGACAGACAGTTGCCGGCTCTGCAGCTGTGGTGTTGGGGTTCAAACCTTGGGTTTTGTTCTCATTGTTGTCACCTTGGGCAGCTACGGTGCTCATGCTCTCCCAGCCGCGCTGTAATGGGGACAGTCACGTCCTTGGATTGTCACAGACAGGGCTGTGTGACTAAAGTCAATGAAGCTCTTGACACTGGGTCTCTGTGTTTGCTATCATTTCATCCTGTTGATAGTAGACAGCGTTGCTTTCCAGTTCACTACTATTTCCTCCTCCAGGGAAAGGGACTTCAGGAAAGGTGTGATTCTTAATCTCCAGTCTCTTCAGAGCATAATTGCATACTTCATGGTAGATGGCCCTGCTCCAGTGCAGGGGTCATGGTGTCTGTGGCTACTAGCACACCCCGAAGTGAGACAAACCTACTTGTAGATCTCAAAACCTCACCAAAAGTGCAACTTAGACAACTGCGTACATAGTGCTCTGTGCACTCCATGTTGTCTCCAAGAGAAACTTGGATCCCATTGTTAAACTGACTGAAGCTGGACTACTCCTTTCACCCATCACTCAAAACTAACGCTGGGTAGTGGCACACTCAGGAGGCAAAGGCAGGTGGATCTCTGAGTTCGAAGCCAGCCTAGTCTACAGAGTGGGTTCTGGGACAGCCAGGGCTACACAGAAAAACCCTGTCTTAAAACAAACAAAAACTAATGGCAACATATCCCCGCCCTCTACTTTATCATCTCCCCAACTCTGTGAAGTGACTCCCGCTCTCCTCATGACATAGGCAATAGGATCCAGACTTATAATTCTTTCCTTTGACCTAGAGAAAGCAGGAGTCTTTTTCTATGAAGATCATATTTAAGGGCAACACTTGATACAGCTGGAGAGAGTCAAAATATTGAACAAGCAAAACAGAGTCAGAGCCGCACCAGTTATAACTACTCATTGGATGAACCAAGGCATCCTGCTATAATGTCACTCTGAATACAGAAGCTGAATCAAGAGTAGAATGAGGAAATCAAAGAGTTATAAATACTTAAAATCTTAATGTGCTGAGTAAATAAAATGGTAAAGTAGGGGAAACAGAAGACTGATGGATGTGCCAAAAAAAGGAGAATGGGATAGGATGGGATAGGTCAAGTAGAATGGGGTAGAGTGTGGTTGGGTGTGGTTGGGCGGGATAGAGTGGGATCAAGTGTGGTTGGGTCTAGTTGGGTGGGGTAGAGTGGCATTGAGTGTGGTTGGGTCTAGTTGGGTGGGGTAGAGTGGCATTGAGTGTGGTTGGGTCTAGTTGGGTGGGGTAGAGTGGCATTGAGTGGGGTTGGGTCTAGTTGGGTGGGGTAGAATGGCATTGAGTGGGGTTGGGTGTGGTTGGGTGGTGTTCAGTGTGGTTGAGTGGGGTTGGGTGAGGTAGGGTTGGGTAGAAGGGGGTATTTTGAGACAAGACAGAAAAGAATGAAATGGAACTTACTGGTAAATTGAAAGTGATATGGAAGGGTCATGATGACTAATCAAAGCAGGAAACAGGTCAAGCTATGACCAACTGGGATCCACCAGAGGGCTGATCTATGATAGCCAGGCAGATAGAATGCCTCCATTTTGAGATTTTAGGCCCTTCATGATGAGCCAGATGTCCAAGTTATGCCACAACCCATGTTTCGTGCTACGACTTGAGGAAGGGAGTCCCATTCAACTTTGCAGTGGTCTGAGGAGCAAGGGAGAGATGTCTCAAGGAAAGTTAAGATGTGGGAAGCTGTGCATGTTAAGCTGTGTGATGTGTGCACTGAGGTCTCTGTAGGATGGACATTAGTCAAGCAAGGAAATTCAACAGACTTCTCAGCAGTCAGAGCAGTCAGTTAGATGCTAGACAGTAGTGTTAGTTTCCTCTAAGTGTTACTGCTACTTAATAAATTCTCATAACTGTATTATTAATGTTGCTTAGACTACTATCCAGTGCATTAAGTGATTACATGTTCCCTGTTTTATAGTCTGAGTTTGATTTATCAACTTATTATTATTTAACAACCTGGGGAAAGTCCTTGTTGGTAGCTTTGGCTGTGGTGTGGATCTCAAACGTCCCTCACAAGCTCAGGGGTTGAAGGATTTGTCTCCAATGAAACAGCATCCAAAATGGTGCCTTTAGCGGGGGGTATTAGATCATAAGGAATCTGACCTTATCAATGAATTGATCCATTTAAAGACACATAACTAAATGGAATCTTGGGAGTTGATAGAGATGTTGGGGAATAGGACTTAATAGTAGGGCATAATGACCTGTCATTGGAGGGGATATTTGTTTCTCTGTTTTCTTCCTGGCCACCATAGTGTGAGCCGCCTCCTCCACCACGTGTTCCCCAAAGCAGTAAGTCCAGTGATCCCAGACCGACACCTTCAAAACTGTACACCAAAACCAATCTTTCCTGCTTTTGAGATTTCTTTAAGCTGGTATTTTAATCACAGCAATAAATGCTAACACTGTTCCTCAAGGCAAAGTGTTTCATGCATACCTCCTGTTGTCCCAGCTAACCTTAACTGTCAACTTGACACAGCCCAGAATCATCTGGGGTGGGGGAAGTCTCTCAACTGAGTAATTGTCTTTATCAGATTGGTCTCTGGGCATGTCTGGGAGGGATTGTCTTGACTGTTACTTGATGTAGGGGAGCCCAGCCCGTGGCGGGTGGCACCATTCCCTAGGCAGGTGGTCTTGGGCAGTATAAGGAAGGTAGCTGAGCAAGCCAGTAGCAAGCAGTATTCTTCCATGGTTTCTGCTTGAGCTTCTGACCCGATTTCCCTCAGTGATAGACTGTGACTTAGAAGTGTAAACCAAATAAACCACTTCCTTCTCTAAGGTGCTTTTGGCCAATGTGTTAATCCAGAAACAGAATGAAACCAGAACACAAGAATCCTTGCAGGAGCCCTGGTGTCCTGTCTGCCATACTTGCTCAGCACATTCGCCCACAGATCCTGCCACCCCAACCACTGTCATCTCTTGTCACCATCGCCACCACATCTTTAGCGGCTTCATCGTCCCAGTCACCAGCTTCCTGCTGACCTTGGAGAGTTGGGTCTGACTGCTGCTTTCAACTTTGGCTGGCAGATGTTTGCCCCGTGTTTATGGCTGGGATCGGGGCTGCCCTTTAGTAATTACCCTTATGTATTTAGTACAGGGCCCCGCAGTCTGCATATGTGGAAGGGATGGGTATTCGCTGGCCCCACTCTGTGCTTGCTCCCTGGTGGCTTGAGCCAATCTCCCCACACCGTTCTTTCTTCCCTCCCTCTCCAGTTCCCTCCTTCAATCCTTCAATCTTCTCTCCTCTCCTCTCTTCCTTCCCTTCTTCCTTCCTTTTTTTTTTTTAAGACAGCCCAGGTTGTAGCCCAGGTTGGCCTGTACCTATGTTGCCTAGGCTAGTCTCAAACTCACAGCAATCCTTATGTCTCAGCCTTTGGGTGCTGGGATTACCCACCATGCCTGGTTCCTTTCCCCACTTCCTCTCACATTGAAAACATGTCAGTCAAGCACAAGCTAAGGACTCTTCTCAAGAGTGCCTGGGAGCGAGAGGCCATGCGCTGAGTGAGATTCTGGCTGGGAGGACAGGGTGGGGCTGCGCAGCTGTGGTGGGCAGGTTCAGGAGCCAGGCGGGGAGTGGCTTTGCCCCTTTCCACACAGCATAGGGCAAGAAAGCTGGCTCCCAGGCTGGGGCTGCAGACCTGTGGCCTTTGCAATAGAATGGAAGGAAACAGTTCTCCGACTGTCCAGCCACTGTTGTCTTGAGATAACCCACTCTCTCTTGAACCTAAGCTGCCCGATAATGGGGCCAACAGTCTGTTGTTCCCCACCAGCAGCACCACTGCGGGCTTTGGAAACTGCAGTTCACGACCTGATCTTGTCATGCAACCTGTCTCGGCCACAGACAATGGCTAATGTATTATTAACTCCCTGGGGGACCTCTCTGTGCACAGGCGGCCTGTGAGCTCACAGGCATGCATTAATAATAAGTGTCTCTCTCCCTTTGTTGTTTGTTCACATGGTGGGGATACAAGTTCTGGGTTTTCCTGGAGAATTTGTGAGTATGTTGAAGTAAACCTTCAACAATTGAGTTAAGTTCAAACTTAACAATTATACACCAAGTGAGGGTGCTTTTAACTTCCTATTCAATACCTCCACAAGGCTCCTCAGGCATGAAGGTCGCTGTAATAAAACAATATACAAATTCAAAATCATTATGTCATATACACAAGAGCTAAAAACAAGAAGAGCCGGAGCTCTACTTTAATTAAACCATGAAATGATGAAAAAGATGAAGCCTACAGAGCAGACTGAAGATTATAGACCGGTTATAAACCTGAGAAATGCACGGCAGTGGCAACGTTGATGCAATTCATAAAAATGGTAGAAGTGGAAAGGTTCTTCAATTTTTTAAAAACACTGTAGAACCTGAAATAATGAAGGGTCAGACACCATCAAATAGCAGTATCTAATCCACCCTTTCACCCACTCCACAGCTGGGTGTAATCCACCCTTTCACCCACTCCACAGCTGGGTGGCTTGCACCCAGCCATGCATGTGGATTGTGCCAGGACCGGGCTGGGGTAAAGTCAGACCCTGGTGAATAGTGTTTCACTTTGGACAAACCCACAGCCAATCCTGGAGACAGGGAGGCTGTAAAGGGAGGTGAGGCAGTTCTCCACTTGTGGAAAGATTGCACGCAGATTAGAGGGTCATGTGCTGACCCTAAGAAGGGGGATTCGTAGACTGAGAGAATGAATTAGGTTAAGCACGAGCCACTTAGGTAAGAAAGGATGGGGAATAAACAGGCAAATTTCTCATATTCAATTGTGTAGAGGAGGAGGAGCGACGTAGACCTCTACAGATACATTTGTCCCAATAAAAACACTAGCACGGGGCTTGGGAGGTTTTTTCCCTTTAACACTTATTTTTAGGTGTATGAGTGTCTCACCTGCACATGTATCTCTACACCATGTGTGTTGCAGTGTCCTCAGAGGCCAGAAGAAGGTATTGGATCACCTGGAATTGGAGTTACAGGTGGCTGTGAGTTGTCTTATGGCTTCTAGAAACTGAACCTGGGTCCTCTGCAAGAGCAGCAAGAGCTCCGAATCACTTAGCCACCTCACCAATCCTTCCAAATACAAATATGGGTAGATGTAAGTTTCTCTGGTCCCACCAGCCCCGCTGTCCTACAGGGGCTTATATTAATTACAACCTGTATGGCCTATGGCTTTAGCTTCTTGCTAGCTAGCTCTTTCATTTTAAATTAACCCATTCCTATTAATTAAAATCTCTATGTTGCCACGTGGCTGTGGCATTACTGGTCTGCTGGCATCTTGCTGATCCTAGGGCAGCAGGCTGGTATCTCCCCAAATTCCGCCCTTCTCCTCTCTGTATCTCTGCTTGGATTTCCCACCTGGTTGTAAGCCTTCTTGCCATAAGCCAAAACAGCTTTATTTATTATCCAATGTTAGCCACACATATTCACACCATGCAGAAAGACATCCCACAGCAAATATGTTTATGTATGGACTACTGAGGGCTTTCTTTATTGCTAAACAAATTAGCAATTATTCCAGCAGCTATTTGGTGACAGGCTCTGTTTAAATATAGTTAGTGGATTCTGTCATGTGCAAAATTAATGAGAAGCTTTAACAATAAAAGAATAGTATTGATGACCTATCTCAGAGATGGCAAGGACAAGGTGATCTAATATGTGTCCAGTTTCCCTTTTGATATAAATGGCTAAAATTCCTGAGGATGTTTATCTTTAAAATTTTTTAAATCTTTCAATATTTGCTTGGTCCGGGGGTACATACCTTTAATCCTAGCATTCAGGAGTCAGAGGCAGGTAGACCTCTGTGGAGTTTATGACCAAAGTGGTCTACATAGCAAGTTGCAGGCCATCCAGGGCTATAGAGTGAAACTCTGTCAATAATTAATAATAATAATAATGATAATAAATTTTTATAGGTTAATGATAGTTAAGATTTTTTAGAAGAAAACTTCAAATTTTCAACATAAAAACCGACCAGGTGTAGTGGTATATATACCTTTAATCTAAGTACTTGGAATGCCAAGGCAGGTGGAGGATCTCTGTAAGTTCCACACTAGCTTGGTCTCCATAGTGAATTTTAAGCCAGCCAAGGCTGCACTGTGAGATCCTGTCTCAAATTATCTCTATATCTATCTATCTATCTATCTATCTATCTATCTATCTATCTATCTATCTATCTATCTATCTATCTATCATCTATCTATCTCTATATATAGATGATATAGATGATATAGATATAGATATAGATATAGATATAGATATAGATATAGATATAGATATAGATATAATTGTACCACTAGTCCTGGAGAGTACTGGTTGCTTTGGTGGAGAGTCCAGATTTGGTTCCCAGCACCCACATGGCAGCCAACATCCATCTATGACTCCAGTGTCAGGGGCTGTGACGCCCTCTTCTGGCCTCTGCAGGCACCAGGCACACATGTGGTACATATACATACATGCAGACAAAACACCTATACACATAAAATAAAAGTAAATAAATTATAACATTTTTAGATTTATCTATCCTGTTGTTTTATGTGTGTAAGTATTTTGTTCGGGTGTATACATGTGTGCCCCATGTGTCTGCCTGATGCTCACGGAGGTCAGGCCTCTGTAGACTGGAGTTACAGACAGTTGTGAATGGCCATAAGAATGCTGAGAATGGCACCTGGGTTGTCTGCAGGAGCAACAAATGTTCTTGACCACTGGGCCAACTCTACTGCCCATGAATAAAATTTTAAAAAATTACACTCACTGCCCGCCCTGTACCACTCCGCTGGGGGTTACTCAAGAAATTTCAAACATAAAGGCACTTTTACTTCTAAGCTGGGAATCCTCCCACCATAGCTAGAACCTTTACTACAATGATGAGTAAAACTGCCAAGCATTATGCTGGTCTTGTTTGTTTCATTGTGTGGTGTGTGTTTGTGCAGGTACTGAGGCCTGTGCATCGTACTGGAAACTTAGGCCCTGTACATGCTAGGCAAACACTATAAACCAAACTCTCTCTGTCCTCTGTCTCTCTGTCTCTCTTTCTCTCTCTCTCTCTCTTTTGAAACAGGTTATCACTAAGTTGACCAAGTTCAACTTGAACTCACTTGTAGCTCATCAAGGCTTTGAGTTTTCAGTATCCTGCCTTGGCCTCCTGAGTATCTGGGATTATAAACCAGTTCTACCAGGTCTAGGTTTACTTGTAATTTTAGAAGGAATGTGTTGAAGTGTGGGGTCTTTTACCAGGCAATATGGTGCTGACTTGTGCTGTGAGAGGCTGAGTGCTTTTATTGTGCCTGTTAAGACAGATGTGTTGTTTGCCTTTGATTTTGAATGCTGCACATGGTGTGTGTGTGTGTGTGTGTGTGTGTGTGTGTGTGTGTGTGTGTGTGTGTGTGTGTGACTGTTCAGCCATCCTTACATTCTTGAGATAAATCCCACTAGCTCAGGGTTGTGGTTTTTTTGGGTTCTTTTTTCCTTAAATATGTTCCTGGGTTGTGTTTGCTAGTATTTTGTTCTACTAAAATGAAATCATTTGTATAAACGATGTAGCCCTGAGAGGATTTTGTGTTCACACTAATTAAAGACAGTCATCAGTGGTTTTCTTCACTTTGAGTGTTAATCTTTGCCTAGTTTTGGTGCCAGGAAGAAACTGACCTCGTAGAAGGAGTTGGGCTGAGTGTGTGGAGGTGTGATATTAATTCTTTACCAGCGAAGCCAGGTGGCCCTGGGCTTCTTTGCAGAGAAGGTTCAATGGTGACTAAACAACTTATTAGTTATAGTTTATGCGGGTTTTCTATTTCTTCTTCAGTTCCTTTTAGGAGTTCGGTCACTTCATCCAAGCTGTCTTCTTGTGTCCCCTCACATTACTTCTGTTTCTACAGGGAGGGAATTCAAGATGGCTTGCCTGCTCTCATCTCTCCTCCCTACTGAGACTCTGTCCTGAGCCAGAGCCTCAGCTTGTCTCCCAGAGCCCTGCACTTAGACTGTCACCCCACCATGTCACCCAAGCACAGGGCTCTGCTACATCAGACCTCCTTAGAGTCCCCAGGTCATGCCTGAGGGCCACTTTGGCAGTCCCTTGTTCTAACGGTGTCCCTGTCCTACCCTCTGTTGTTCAAACAGGCGGCTCCAGGTGGGCTGCTAGCCACTGGTCAGCGCTCGTACCTGCTCACACCTCGAGCCACGGAACTGCCTCGCCTTGCTGCCCTGTAGGTTTGTGAGGCACATTGCTTCACTTTTCACCTCAGCTTTCAGTCAAATGTGATGTGTAAAACTGAGATGTCACTAAGACATAGGCCGGCACATGGCAGGCAGGGAATGTGTTAGTTAATAGTGTTAATGAATGGCTCAGTTAGCAGAGGACTGGCCCGCCTAGGACATACAAAGCCATGGTTGACCTCCGGCACCATACAAACCTGGTAGGTGGTGCATGCTTGTAATTCCAGAGTTCAGGAAGTGAAGGTGTGAGACTCAGAAACTCTCAGTCCTCCATGCTATGTTCAAGGCCAGCCTGGGATACGTGAGACCTTTTCTCAAAAACAAACACTGAGCACACAGAAGACCACTTCGCTCGGCTCTCCTTTGATCAGAGTGTTGTGAAGGCAAGACCGCAGGATTAAAATCTCTTCCTAATTCAAGAATTAAATTCGAACTAAGGTGTTTTCAAAACAACCAAAAAGAAAAATACACATAGACACAAGTTATGTTTGAATTTTAAAAGGCAACACAATTAGGAAAACACTAAGTTCTATGAACTGTACTAGCCCTAACTAGCACTCGGGTGTTTTTCTGGAATAATCTGAGAAATCATTAATCACTTATGTGTTTAGTTTTAGGGTACAAAAACTAGAGATCAAAGTTTTAAATCGAAACTGCAAATATTTAACCCTGACAGATTAATATGTACAAGTCGATTACACTTGTGTTGCACAGGCTAGTGACTGTCCAGCTTACACTAACGGGCGGTTATGTGTTGCACAGGCTAGTGACTGTCCAGCTTACACTAACGGGCGGTTATGTGGTGCACAGGCTAGTGACTGTCCAGCTTACGCTAATGGGCGGTTATGTGTTGCACAGGCTAGTGACTGTCCAGCTTACGCTGAGTGACGGGCGGTTATGATAAATTGTTGTAATGACTGCTCAGGAATCAGAGGCCACATCTTAGTCTTCATTTGAACAGTATTGATCAGGACTGGTTCTGCGAGTCTTACAGCCTTAGCCTCAGATGGGGTACATATGAAGAAATTGCTTACTGTTCCAAAGGAGCCCACTGCACTAATAACTAATATTAACTAAAACCATACACAAAGCAATTTTGGTCTGTGAGGGAATGAAGGAGAAAATAAGCAGTTTTCCTTGGCCAATTTTCTTTTTTAAAAACTTTTCTTTTTTTGAGACAAAGTTTCATTCTGTGGCCCAAGCTGGCCTGGAACTCACAACACAGCCCAGGTTGGTGCCTAAATGTTGAGTTTATAAACGTGAATCACCATACCCATCATTCTCTCTCTCTGTCTCTGTCTCTCTCTGTCTCTGTCTCTCTCTTTCTTCCTTTCTCCCTCTCTCTGTCTCTCTCTTTCTCCTTGTCTGTCTCTTTCTTTCTCCTTCTCTGTCTCTGTCTCTCTCTCCCCCTCCCTCTCATTGTTTTAGCAGGGTTTCGCTGTATAACCATGGCCAACCTAGAACTCACTCCATAGACCAGGCTGGCCTCAAACTCCTGTCTCATCCTCCCGAATCTTGGGATGTGAGCAACCACACCTATCTTCTTGAACCATTTCTCCTCCCTCCCTCCCTCCCTCCCTCCCTCCCTCCCTCCCTCCCTCCCTCCCTTCCTTCCTTCCTTTTGGCAGGGTCTCACTATGTAGTGTTGGCTGGCCTGAATTCATACGTAGACCAGGCTAGCCTCCAGCTTACTGTGGTCCTCCTACCTTGGTGTCCCAAGTGTAATCAAACATGTACACCATGATCCCTGCCTTGGTCAATTTTCTCGAGCACCCATGATCATGTTCTGGATCTCAGTTCACCACCATCTGCCCCTCCCCTAGGAAACCAAGAGAAGCTATCCATTTAGTTTTTAAAGGTTTATTTTACTTTCACTTATGAGTGTTTTGCCTGCATGTACGTGTGCACACTACATGCACGCTTGGTGCTTGCAGAGTTCAGACGAGGGTGTTGGAGTCCCTGGAACTAGAGTAATGGATGATTTTTGAGTCACTGAATTACCATCCCTACCCCATCCTTCTCAAAGCCCCGCTTAGGCCCTGCCCTCCTCCAGCAGGTGGGAGGCAGCTGCGGAAGCCATCGGCACTCCCATCTCCAAGAGCACTGTAGGCAAGAGGAGGAAAGAGGGCTTCTTCTACCCACCACGCTCTTTGTTTTGAAGGAACACCTTTCTCAGCGTCTCTATGGAGCCGTCTTCCTCTGTTTGGTTCTTACATATTGGTACATCATAATTGCTTGTGGTTCTTGGGAACAAAGTGGTGATGTGAGCTTTAATATACTACGGAATAATGAAATCAATCTGCGACGCCCCTCACCCCCAGTAGCTAGCGTGGCAGGGGCAGTGAGAGCGTTTGAAATTCACTCTTGGAAACACTGACATACAATCCTCTGTAATTACATGTACTTCTCTTTGGTCAGAACTGAGTCAAGGGCGTGAACAGAAGGTTGAGGTCATAGCCAGACTGGGCGGTTTGCATAAACAAGGGGGTCATCATGGAGGGAGAAAAGATAAGGAAAAATGAAGAGATGGCGTGTGACTGTGTGTGGGAGGGCAGTGTGGACCCTTAGGCTAGCAGAGTCGGGACCGGGCTCCTGGCAGGGTGTGTGTGTGGTGTGGTGTGTGTGTGTGTGTGTGTGTGTGTGTGTGTGTGTGTGTGTGTGGTGTGGTGTATGGTGTGTGTGTGTGTGTGTGTGTGTGTGTGTGTGTGTGTGTGCTGCTGAGATCCACACAGCAGCCCTTGTGACTGACGACATCCTATGGGATGGGATTGGGGAGGCGGGGAAGATGACGTGAAGACGGATGGAGCTTTCAGACAGAGTAGGGTGGAAAATCCAAAGAGCAGATGCGGAGGCTGGTGTGACTGGACCTGCCCACCTTCCACCAGCAGAAACAGAACCACCCACTACAGTGACAACTCGGGGTGTGTGTGTGTGTGTGTGCCCCTGGCACAGGTGTTCGCAGTCACGTTCAGACAAAATAGGAACTGGACAGCGCCTACGGCATCCTGTTTCCATGTATAAAAATGTATTGTCTCACACTAGGGAGTCCTGTCCCACGTGGGGTGCAACACCTCCTTCATATTTCTTCTTCCCCACTTCCTCCCCTCCCCCCTACAGCTTTGAGCATCAATTTTCCACTTTATTTCCTGTACCTGACTTTAAACAGCTTCTTACAAAGTCCCCTGAGGAAAGCAATCACTGGCTGGGGAAAGAAGAAGCCTGGAAGGTTAGGTTTAAAAATTCACTCTTTCCAATCGAAGTCTGGAAACAAAACCAGGGGCACTTGCACATGTCCTGTCTTAGGCGGCCCTCCAGTACTGCAAAACTATTTAACACGTGAGATTAAGCCTCGAACAGAGCTGGGTACGCGTCACTCAGGGACCAGGGAGGCAAGAGTGAGGGTGTGTGGTGTGTAGGTCCCACCCACTAGCGCACATTCCAAGAAGCAATTACTGCTAAAAATACCACCCATGACAGCAGGCCCTGAAGCCTAACCCGTGTAAGCCAATGGCAGGGATTCAGTGTGACCTAAAGCAGGCAGTTACAGTGTGCGAAGGAGGCGCCAGCCCTCTGAGGAAGCTGCAGTTTGGAGCTCTCTCTCATGCTGGCTTGACTTAGCAGCCCCTGGGGTGAGAGTTTGGGGACACGGGGACACTCTTGTCTTAGTACTCTGGAATCTTATCACCCTGCTTGAAGCAAATGAGGAAGGTGGGTCCCGAGGCCTAGCTGTGAACAGCCTCTCAGTCCTAGGCAGACGGACTCCTGGGGCCTTTGCCCCTCAGCACCACTTGCCCCCCTGGAAGGACACCCGGGTCCTAGGGGGTAATCTGAGGCTCTGTCCTGGGAGAGAGCTTTTGAGGAGGACAGTGGAATGAACACAAATTGACAATGTGGGGTCTGGCAGGCCCCAGGGAGGCCTCTGAGCCCCTCCTTCCCGGGGAGAACCCTCTATGTGCAGCAGCCTATGTGACCAGAGGCTGCTCCCAATGAGGCTTTGGGGTGCTGTGGTGACATCTGGAACTCATACATGAAAAGTGCCTTTCAGAACCCTCAGCCAATGGTAGACATGGGGAAGAGCCACCTGAAAATCCCCACAGCAGCTGAGCCTGAGGAAGGTGGCCCAGTCATCAGACCTAGCCATTGGGGCCATATCTGAGGATCACCTGACTGGAGACTGTTGGAGAAGGCCGGGCGCTCACCTCCTGCCACCCTGTAGTTGAGGACCAACAGCTCTGAGTCTAGCTTAGTGTGGATTTGCTTTTCTAATGGTCCAGGAGGAGCAAGCAAATCTCTGCAGCCAGATACCGAATCCAGCGCTGAACTGGAGTGCAGGTGGGAAAGGGTGACCATGGCAAAAATAAGACCAGAAGCCCAGAGCAAATGCTTTTCCTTGGGAAACTGCACTATCAGAACCAGAGAGTGGCTGGGCAGGGGACCCTCATTCAGTAAGCATTCCTGGGTCAGTAGCAAACCACAGACCCCTTAGTCGTAGGAACTGGGATAAAGTGGGTGTTGGTAGAAACCCAAGTATAACCTTTATATAATGCACACCAACACATAAGAACAGTCCCGTTTCCCAGGCACTGGGCAGGTACACCTTCACCTCAAACACGCCATTATACAAGAACAAGTCAGGCATTTCTTACTGTAAATGGTGTAGAACTTTTGTTTAATTCCACGATGCTTTTGCTAAACCTACTCATTTTTGCTGGGGTTGGCATCATGTAGGAATATTACTGCCCATAGTTTCCAGACAGAGCCTCGAGTGCAGCGCACAGACTGTCCTGTCCATGGTGCTTACTCAGTTCCTTCAGGCTAGATTTTTGTCATCCAGTTCTTTCAGGTTGTGGTTTCAAAGACTCCTGAAGCCAGATTGAATGCTTCCTCGGTTCTTTGTTCGTGAGAGGAGATGCTGTTCAGAGAGGAAAGTGATGGGCAAGCCAGCATGCTCTTCCTTTCCTCCTTCCCCTCTGTTGGGACAGCGTGAAGGTTCATCTTCAGCATCAACCTGTTTGGATTTAGAATTGTCATGGAAGCACCTCTGGATGAGTCCAGGAAGGTGTTTCCGGAAAGGTTCATTGGAAGAGACGATCTGCCCTGGGTGCATGCGGCATCATTGCTGGGGGCCTGGACCCAATAAAATGGAAATAATAAGCTGAGCACTAGTGTCCTAGTTAGGGTGACTATTGCTGTGTTGAAACATCATGACAAAAAGCAGCTTGGGGGAGGAAAGGGTTTATTTCACTCACACTTCCATATAACAGTTCACCATCAGGAGCAGTGAGGACAGGAACTCAAGCAGGGCAGGAACCTGGAGGCAGGAGCTGATGCAGAGGCCATGGAGGGTGCTGCTTACTGGCTTGCTCCCCATGGCTTGCTCACCCTGTTTTCTTATAGAACCCAGGACCACCAGCCCAGGGATGGCACCACCCACAATGGGCTGGGTCCTCCCCATCAATCACTAATTAAGAAAATGCCCTACAGGCTTGCCTACAGCCGGATCTTATAGAGGCATTTTCTTAACTGAGGCTCCCTCCTCTCAGGCGACTCTAGTTTCTGTCAAGTTGACATAAAACCAGCCAGCACAATCAGCTTTCATCTCTCTCTCTGCCTCCTGACTGCAGATGAAGTGTGGCCAGTTGATTCCCATTCCTGATGCCATGACTTCCCCGCCATGATGGACTCTACCCTCAAACTGTGAGCCAAAATCAACCCTTCCTTCCTAAAGGAGGCTGGTTAGAAAGTGTGGCTGGCAGATGTACAGAACTTAGGAATGGAATTTGCAAACAGAATTTTGGTTTATGGACAGGGAATGGTCAAAAACTCTAGCATCCACAATGCTTCTTCTTTGAAAATGAAAAGGAACTGAAAAAATGGACCAGACATTTCCTATTCTGCTTGGCATCTTCTATTTTCACAAATTAACTTAAAATTTAAAACTCAAGGGGCAAGGAGGAGATAGATCAGTAGGTAAAGTTCTCACTTTGCAAGCAGAGGAGTTAAGTTTGCTCCCCGGAACCTACATGAAGAAGAGGGAAGAGGAGGAGGAGGAGGAAGAAGAGGAGGAGGAGGAGGGCATGGTGGGTGGTACATACTCATAATCTCAGTGCTGGGGAAGCAGAGTCAGGAGACTCACTGGGCCTCACTAGCCAGCCATCCCAGCTGAACTGGGAAGATCTAGGTCCCAGAAGGAGAGATTACCTCAAAAAAACTAGATGAATATCTCTTGAGGAGCCACGCTGAAGGTTGACCTCTGGTCTCTATATGATGCTCATCTGCACACACATGAACAGGTACACACACACACACACACACACACACACACACACACACACACATTCAAGTTAGCCATGGTGCTACACACTGGTAATCAGTGAGCTAATGAGGATGAGGCAGGAGGGTCATGAGTTTAAGTCCAGCCTGGGTTATGTTTTTAGTGGTAAAGCGTTCACCTAGGATGGGTAAGGTTGGATCCTCAGCATGACAGTAGAAGACTAAACAAACAATTCAAGGTAGAAAAGTATGCAATTATACTCAGTCACGGGTATCATAAGCCTGACTCATTGTGACATAATCGTCTTTATTGTTTTACACTTATTATTATTATTATTATTATTATTATTATTATTATTATTATTATTTGTGTATGACAGGGATGAGGGTAATGCATGTGCCATAGCACACATGTAGAGATTGGAGGACAACTTGGTTCTCTCCTTCTTTTACTTGGGCTCTGGGTATTGAACTCAGGTCTCTCTGCTTTGCAGCAAGCGCCTTTACTCACTGAGCCATTTTGCTGGCCCTTGAGTTAATGAAATCAATGAAAATGTTCCATTTTTTTCCCCTAGAAAGTTTGAAAGACTCACTCATAGTGTATGGTCAATCAGGGCTTGTGTTATCTGCAGCCTTGGATACAGTTCATCTGTGGATGGAGCACGCAGCAGTGTCTCTGGAGGGAGCCTGGCCTTTATCCCACAGCAGAGGCAACTAATCTTTGGACCTCCTGGGGTCTACCTTGATCCATCTTCATAGTAAAAATAATTCACATTTAACCGAGGCTGTAAAAATCATTAAAGAGCAAGAAATAGAAAGTAAGAAAACCAATTTACACTGTCAGATATGGGAAAGATGAGCCAAAAAGAATGAGGTCCTATTTAAATACAGACATGTGCTGAAGCTGAGCCTTTTATGAATCTGCACCATTTTAAATGTGGGTGTGCACAGAATCTGAGCATTTATCCCAAAGGTCCCTGGATAAGAACAAAGAGGAGTGAGTGTCTGTGGCATCACTGGTGTGTGGGGTGGAGCTCCAACAGATGCCTGGTTACAGCAGCCACAGCGGCTTCTTGAAGTGTTCTTGTGCAATGATCCAATTCCTCTGTGTCACCGCCTGTGGCCTTATCCTGTGCAGGGGCAGCTCAGCAGGGATGAGGCCCAGAAGCTCAGGGATATGTCGAGCTAGGGGTCGAGTGGCAGCTGGATCTGTGGAGGCGCCACTTTATATCACCTTTAGTTGCATTCTTGAAGCTGTGGGTTTGGGTCCGGTATTTCCTCATTTTGCCCCCTTCCTTCCCTTTCGGAATGGTAATGTGCCACTGTATGTTGAAAGTATGTAATTTGCTTTTTGATTTTCTAGGAGGTAACGGTGAAGAGATTGCCTCGAGTCTCAGAAGAGATTTTGGACTTTAAACAGCTTTGAGACCCAAAGACTATGGGGACTTTGGAAGTTGGATTCAGTGTATTTTCCATCTTGATATGACTATAAGCCTATAGTGGCCAGGGAATAGAATGTACTGTTTGAACGAGAATGGCCCCTATAGGCTCAAATGTTTGAGTGTGTGGTCCCTAGTTGGTGGAACTATTGTGGGAAGGATTAGGAGGTGTGGCCTTGTTGGAGGAGCTGTATCACTGAGGTTTCGAAAGCCCATGCCAGGCCCAGTCTCCTTCTCTGCCTCCAGTTTATAAATTATGTGAGTTCTCAGCTACTGCTCCAAAGCCCTGCCTGTCTGCTGCCATGCTCCCTTCCATGATGGTCATGGACTCATCTTCTGAAACTGTAAACAAGCCCCCAATTAAATGCTTTCTTTTTGACGTTGCCTTGGTCATGGTGTCTCTTCACAATAGAAAGGTCACAAAGACAGACCAGACTTAGGACTTTGGGTGGGTTTTCACGGAAGAGCTAAGGGGAAATATTCCCTCGCTAGCATCTTACTGAGAGATACAGTCATGTTGTTGGAACTGAAAAGAATGCAGATGAACAAGAAGTAAAGGGTGAAGGCTCCTCCCTCCATTCCCTGCTTCTCCCAAGTCCCTGATCTCACATTCTACCTGTCCATGTGCCTTTGTAGACATAATACCCTCTAACTGCTTCTTCCCTTAAGAAAGCATCCTAGACAGTTTTCATATCTAGACCTACATCTTTTATTTCTCAAGCAGAGATATTGAAGATTGTTCTATAGTTAAGTCTGTTTATTTCTCCAGTTTCCTTGAAACAGACAGTTTGTTGGGTTCCATTTTTGTAAACCTCTGGGGCCATTTGATGGTAAATTACAAGCAGAAATTTTGAGAGCGTGCTATTTAAATTTTATCTTTTTTTATATAAAATTTATGGGTGTTTTGCCTGCATGTATGTCTGTGCACCGCTTGTGTGCTTAGTGACCAAAGAGGCCAGGAAAGGATGTTGGATCCCATGGAACTTGAGTTACAGGTGGCTGTGAGCTGTCATGTGGGTGCTGGGAACAGAACCTGGGTCCTCAGCAAGAGCAGCTAGTGTTCTTAACTGCTGAGCCATCTTCCTGGCCCTGAGTGTGTTTTTTAAACTTTGATTCATCTTGTTAAATTTCCTCCCAAGATGGTGGACCACTTCACATTCCCACTGGCAGTGTGTGTCTGTGTCTCCTCTGTTCCTAAGGAGGAGGCTGATTTGACAGGTACAGCTCAGGGCGAAACTGACCAACTGGCTGTTTTCTGTCTTCTGAGCAGCTTGTCCAGCTGCTCTCCCTCCCTCCCTCCCTCCCTCCCTCCCTCCCTCTCTCTCTCTCTCTGGTTTTTCGAGACAGGGTTTCTCTGTGTAGTTTTTGGTGTCTGTCCTGGATCTCGCTCTGTAGACCAGGCTGGCCTCGAACTCACAGAGATCCACCTGTCTCTGCCTCCCAAGTGCTGGGATTAAAGGTGTGTGCCACCACTGCCTGGCTTTGTTTTGTTTTTGTTTTTACTTCTTTGCATTTACTAATTGGCCTCTTGTGTGCTTCGGGTGTTTTTGTATTTTACCCAGAAGGTTCTGTAGTCAAACATCTCTCTTTTTCCTTTGTGGTTTCTGGATTAAATCATCCTGAAAACATCTTCCTCGGTTCAGAAGGATGGAATCTTTCTGTTGTGACATTTTTATGTTCTGTTTTAAAGTTTGGCTCCATCTTGCATTTGTTTGGCTCCAGCGTGACCTGAGGGTCCTGAGACCAGAGACTGAACAGCCCAGATCATTCCTCCTGGCTTTCAACGGCAGTTCTGCCATGTGCTGACCTGTATTTGGGGTGTTTCTGGAGTCTTGTCCCTCAGGCTGTGTGTCTATTCCTCCACTGACACCAATCCATTTCTGTTGCTGTGTCTGCTCTCTGCTTTAATGGGAATTCTTGGGTGACATCACTCTTAACAGACAGGTAGTTAGTAGCTGACCCTGACTTCTGTGTTTCAGCAAAGCCATTTGGGTTTCTATACAGGTTTCATGTCAGAATTACATTAATAATTGTTGAGTGGCTTGGTTTCTGACTCCCAGTGGTATCCTGTGGGGATTGGCAAGGGACAGAACATCTGTCCAGGATGATAGGCAGAGAGAGTATACATATCCTTGATCCTGCAGCCCCCAGATGCAAGGCTTATAGTGACCCAGGAGGACAGTACCTTGCAGGGAGCCTGGACAGTGCTACCTAAAAGGGAAGGAGCCCAAGCATGCTTGCCCAGAGCTCTGCTTCCTCCTTTGGTGGAGCTGCCTGCTCTACACCTCAGGGCTCTAGCCTTAGTCATTGACAGAACTTCACCAGCTGCTGTGGGGTCTTTTCTGCCCTCATTCCCATAATAACTGTGCTTAAGGACTCAATCAGTGGGATGTGCCATTAGCCCAAGCGAGAGAAAACAAACAAACAAACAAACAAATTGAATTGCATGTTTTTCATACCTATATCTCCTGGACAGAAGCAGTCTGAGGCTTATCAAAGCATGTGGTATCTGGTCTAAATCAAATTATTCTTGCTCTGTACCCCAAATAAGCAAGCCCAAGGAGAGTCAGTGATGTCCAGATAGCTCTGGTCAATCAGTAATATGTGCAGATAATGGCAATTCCAACCTTTAGAAGCACGTTAGGTCTCAAAGGTGTTTAATCAAGCACTATAGAGAGGAAAACAAAGCGTGGTACTGAGACGCAGATCACTCCTGATTTCTGTGCCCTCTCTTAGGAGGTGGACACAAGCAGGAGGGCTGCCACCTCCTTTGCCACACTCTTCGCGTGGACAGCTCTGAGTCCCACTTCCACGGGTCTGCAAAGTGGCAGTGAGGTGACTTGGGAAAGGTGCCCTTTCTGTACCAAATTACAGTGTTTCACAGTTATTTTCCCTTCCTAAATAAATATAAATTTGATATTGCATCTCTCTCTTTAAACTGTTTAAATTAAGTAATAATTCTGTCACGGTGATTCCAAGAGGAACTAATACCCCTTGTTCATGTGGCTGTGCTCAACTTTTTACACAGGTGTGAGGGATCCAAGTCTCCATGCACAGCAAGTACATTGCCAACTGAGCCATCTCTCCATCCCAGGACTGTACTTTTGTCTTTGGACAGAGGACAGAGAAGGCTTTAGACATAGAAAGTTAATGCCAGCTGTCTTAAGGGTTTTATTGCTGTGAAGCGACACCATGGTCACAACAAACTCTTATATAGGAAAACATTTAATTGGGGTGGCTTCCTTACAGGTTCAGAGGTTCAGTCCATTATCATCATGGTGGGGAGCATGGCAGCAGGCAGACATGGTGCTGGAGGAATAGCTGAGAGTCCTACATCTTGCTGGCAATAGGAAGTCGACTGAGACACTGGGTAGCATCCTGAGCATAGGAAAGCTCAAAGCCCACCCCCACATTGACACACTTCCTCCAACAAGGACATGCCCGCTCCAACAAAGCCATACTCCTTAATAGTGCCACTCCCTATGAGATTATGAATTACATTCAAACTACCGTATCATCAAATGACATTTTTCATATGACGGTATCTGCCCTCCCCCTATGCTGACCAACAGTCTTCACATCTGGAAAGACCCAACATCTAACATGCTAGGTGACATTCTTCATGCACATCCCCACCCCTCACACACACAGTAGGGATTAAGGACAGGAATCCCTCCTGGCCACTCTTCCTCAGTTCTTGGAATACTTCATTTGCAGATCTTGAGAACGTGGATGATTTAAAATGTCTCTTTTCCCCTTTGTTTTGGTAAATTTGCTTTTCCCATTTTCTCAGTCAAACCTGATAAGCCTTTTGGATAGGACAAGATGCATTATTCATAAGCTGGTTAAAGGAAGAAAATTCAAGTTCACCATTTTCTCTAGAATTTCTTCTTAGACAGATTTCCTTGCGGTCTAAGGCTGAGGAGATGCGCTCATGAATAAGTCATGACTGCCAGGAGAGGATTCTGCAGCCGTTTCCACCTTCCATTTGCTCTCTTTTCCTAGCTGTGCTTTTCCTATGCACCTTGTGAGGTTCCAGACTTCAGCGAACAGGAAAGCTCTGTGGCTGAAGAGCCGGCAGGACCACACCTCCCCAAACTGGGGCCTTCTACTGGAATTCGCGTTCGGTTTTCAATGGCAGAATGCTAATCATGGTTCTAAATTTTCTCCAAGCCTTGTCTGCTTGGCAAGCGTTAAACATCAGAACTGCCTCAAGTACTGTAAGGTCGCATCTATACAAGATGCTGTTTCACAGGGACCTTGGAGGTTCCCAAGCATCTTGCCACCATTAGCATTCAGCACTTGCCCACAGAGGAAGCACAGGGTTCACCAAGAGCCAGGCCTTGTACCCCCACTCACTACCTCCATCTCTCAAGCCAGCTTACAGGCTTATGGGGTTGAGAGGGGCCTACGTTTCTAGGCTTTTGCAAGCTGAAGACCAGGAAATTAGCACATAGCTTTTTCCCAAAGTCTCACATTCTTTCCTCATGCGAGATCCCAGGGCTCCCCCAAGGCACTGGGAGACTACTTTCTGTTATTTTGATTTCTGTCTTCAAGTGGTGATTGAATTCCAAAGCCTTCTGATTTGCTGGATAGGTACAGGTTCCAGCTATGCCTGGAAAAGTTCCCCCCAGAAGCTTGGGGTAGCTGGGCAGCATGTATGTCCTTCAGCCGGTCAATATTAAGTCCTAAGTTTCTGCAGCAGCCCCTGGAGACAATCAGGGAGAAGTCCACCTCCCTGGCCAATAGACAATGGAGGAAAAGGACAAAGCTACAGGTTCTATGTAAAGAGGATGGTCACAAAGCTAAAGTCCTTTGTTTACAAATCAAGGTTTGCATGGGGACAGTCCTCAGCCTCCTACTCAGTGGATCTTTTCTTCTGTGGCACAAAACAGAGCTCTTTGGCCAGAGGACAGAGTCTAGGAGACTCCCTGTACTACTGCAAGTACTCGGATGATCCCATGGCCTTCTGAGAGGCTGTAACCTGCATGCACCTCTGTCCACAAAGTTCCCCATCCTTGCTTCTCAGATGAGGTGACAAGCATGTTTCTGTAACTAGGGAGTGTGAGCAGTTGCTAAAGTCACAAGGCAGGGTCTCCGGAGGAGCCAGCATCTGGAGAGTTTACTCTGCCTAGAGTGGAAAAGATGGGGAGTAGAGGTGGAAGCCACCAAGGGTGTGTGTGTGGGGGGAGGTTGATGGATGTGGAGATGGGTGGATATGTGGATGGATGGATGGATGGATGTGATGGATGGATGTGTGGGTTGATGGATGTGGAGATGGGTGGATGGACAGATGGATGGATGGACAGATGGATGATGGACAGATGGATGGATGGGTGTGTGGGTTGATGGACATGGAGATAGGTGGATGTGTGGATGAACAAGTTGTTGCTTTTCTTGCTCTTCTGGGCTAATGCCAACAGCTCACACCCCTACTCCTGTTCCCACACTCCTTTTGTTCACCTAAGTGATCTGAGAGTAATCTCAGGCACACAGGCCACAGTGCCCTTTGTAGAGTGTGTTAAGATCCTGGGCTGTTTACCTCAAATGAAGCTGGGTTTGGAGCCTGATCCCAGCCCTAGGCAGAGCTGCCCTGATACCTTGCCTGCTGCGGGCCAGCTGGGAAGCTTGAGCTGGGAAAGGAGTTGGCCTCGCCCACAGTGGGGAATGGAGAAGCTGCTGCTTCTTTGTACTTGCTGAGAAAATAAAACAAAAGCATGGATGAACACCCAGGTCTTTCCTGTTGGCAAAGCCCTTGGCGAGATCATTTCACCAGCTCAACTGTGCAACTGGAAATGTGATCAGGCTTGAAGAACTGAGCAAGAGTAGAGAAAAACAGCCTCCGCCAGGCTTCCTGAGACTCTTCCCTGAGCTCAGGGCTGGTTATAAAATGAATCACCAATCTGGGGTCCGATCTTGAGGACCCAGGGCTGGCCAGGTGATGACCTCATGGGTGTGGAATATGGACTGAGGTCACTTCTGCAGTGGAATGGAATCCTGGCAATGCATCCAGCCTTCCAAGTTTTGGTGCTAATAGTGTAGTAGAATAGTGTCTATGGGGTCTTGATGCGGTTCTGCCAGTTAAGGAGTTAAAAGGAAGACTCTTGAGCTTAGCAGGTGGCCTCTGGGAGAATCTCAAGCTCAGAAGATGGAATCAGATGGCAAAGAGAGTCTCTTATTACAAGGAAACACACACACACACACACACACACACACACACACACACACACACACACGCACACGCACGCACGCACGCACACACACACACACACACACACACCAAGGCACACGGAGAGAAAGACCCTCAGAAGAGAAAGGGACTTAAAGCTGAAGTCGGTCTCTCTTTGAGGGCTGGGAGTTTTAGGGTCTTTGAGGGGTCTTCCTACCTAATTTAGGTTGGCCAGTTTGAACAAAGGGAGACTTGTAAGCACGTGACTTTTGGATAAGCATGTCCTGATCTGGCCTAGACTGGCCCACAGGAATGGAGGCCCTATGGGCAGGGGAAAATACCTTTAGGCCTTTGTCTCTAGTCAGAAGCATGAGGAAGAAGCTGCAAGTGTGCTGTCTTGACTGTTGATTTGTGGACCCTGTTCCTATCAGTCTGTCTATCAGGGCTCTGTCTAATTCCTAGTCCCCCAGTGAGGCCTTCTTGTCAAGCAAAAAAAGACTCAGTATTACTGTGGCCAACTGCCTCAGAATTGAGGTCCCCTGCATCTGCTAAAATCTAATTTGGTGCAAGGTTCTGCATAACCAGCCATACCCAGTAATCCACCCCCATTGCAGGCACACAGGGGGTTTGGTGGTGCACCCCTCCAGGCTAATTTGGGATATTAGACCCATGGAGGGGGAATCTGCCTTGGCCCTGAGTTCACTCTGCAGAGAGCCTTGGTGCAGGGTTCTGGCCTCAGTCCCTAACTCCCTTGCGGATGTATGCCTGTATGCAGACACAAACAGTTAGGTTCTTATACCCCCAGGCAGTGCCCCGTGGGACAGCAGGTGGGGACCGGGCCCCCCTCCTGGCTGTTTGGGGCTGAGGAATAAACAGCACATTCAAACACTGCCGTGTGTGTGTGAATCAATTATTAAACAGTCTGGCTCAGTCGGCGCAACAGCGCCAGCAAGTTTCCCTTAGATCTTTCTGGAGTTTGTTTTCAATATTTAATCCAGCCTGAACTGGGAGGAGGTCATTAGGAAATGGATAGTCCAGGTCACCACAAGCTGGGGCTTGCATTACCTGCTCACACCACAGGCCGAGGGCTGACTGGGCTACACAGTAGGAGTTTGGTGGGCTGTAATTTTGAAAGGCTTTACTCTCTATGGGAAGGAGTAACAGAAGGGGCATTTTAACTTTTCTCTTTCTTTCCTGCCTTAAAAAAAAAAAGCCTGGGGAGGGTTATTCTGTTTGCAAGTTACTCCTCAAGTAACAATTTGCTGGAGTCTCTTGGACGGGTCTTAGTAATTAGTGAGAGTGGAAGTGTGCGTGAGAGTCTTAGGTTTAGTTTATAAGTGGTGGTGTGTATGAGAGTCTTAGGTTTAGCTTATAAAACAAGGGCGGGGGGGGGGGATAAGGGAAGGAGAAAAATATTTCCTTTTTAGAGCTGTATTTTGTTACAAATCTGTTTTCTCAGTGGCTGTTTCTCTCCTCAGCAGCAGGGAATGGATGAGTCAGGGATGATGGATGCACTTCACCATTAGGAGGGAAGTCAGCTACTCGGACATAAAAGGCTGTGATGTCACATTCCCACAGGGTCACTTTTGACACAATTGCCCACAACAGTGACATTAAAACGTTGGTGCCCTGGAGGAGGTGGGAATGGGGGGTGGGCTGGGGGTAAGGGGAGAGGGTGGGAGGGGGGAGAACAGGGGAACCTGTGGCTGATATGTAGAACTGAATGGTATTGTAAAATAAAATAAAAGAAAAAACAAAAAAACAAAAAACGTTGGTGCCTGTGTGAAGCAGCTTCCTTGAGCGCTGGTCTTCTGCTGTGTGGTGTGTCTTCTCTCACACTCTGCCCACCTGCCCTCCATCTCTGGGCACGGATACATACACCTTTTTCTTCTGAGACACCCTGGCTTGTGGATGTATCACTGTGCCTCCTTCTGTGACCTTCTCTCTGTGATGGTGACTTTATTTCTAAATAGGGTCTCATTTGCAGTGTGAATATTTCCTAACCTGTGGCTTCTATGGATACCTTATTTACACATAATGTTAGTCACAGGCTCCAGGTGGACAGTGTACTGAGAGGAACACTGAACACGTTCCTGTGTGTCTACCAGTCTTCCCACCCCAAAGATAGGGACATGACCCCAAAGGCCTTGAGGGCAGGAGGTGGAGCCAGGGCCCCAAGCTGCAGGTTTCTCCATGGCAATTCCAGAGCCTTGAGGGGCATGGTCTCTCTCTTTCTCTCTCTCTCTCTCTGTATGTGTGTGTGAGCATGCGCACGCACACGTGTCTGAAGGTTTGCCCACAGCTGGAAGGGAAACAGCATCATCCTATTTACTGGTGTCTACTCTGCTCTTTCCCCTTCCAGCCCCTGGGCTGAGTGGCGGGAGGGAACTACTGGAGTGACCCCGTGGGCAGGGAGCAGAGGCACCTGCCACCTGCATGTGTACTCAGGAGGCTACTTCTGTCACCAGAGGGGGGCCCAGGCTCTGCTCCCGCTGTCATGCCTTCCGAATTGTGCACCCTTAATAAGATTATGTCTGCTGGGCTTAAACAGGATTACTTAAGAATACGTTTACATAACGACAGGCAAATTCCAAACTTCCAGAAAGGTCACAGGAGCATTTGGACAACTGGTTAAGTCGTGAACAGCCACTCTCTGTGGTAAATGGAGGGGACACTGTCGGGGGTTGAGCAAATCCAGTCCGCTGCTGGAGAAAATCGCTTTACTGGTGATGGGAAAGAACCCCAAGGGCAAACCTCTGGCTTAGCTGGCTGTCACTTAAGCTCCAGGGCTTCCAGTGAGTGTGGGCCACTCCTTTTTCAGTTGTTTTAAAGGTTTAGAGATGAAGAGGAATGAGGAAGAAGAGCGAGCAAAGAAGGAAGATCTCCTTTAGAAAGGGAAGGAATGTTCTGGAATATTCCTTTCTGCCTAAAGGTGAAGTTGGCCGGCATTGATTACTGTTCTGTTCCCACAGGCTGAAGGGCAGCTGGCCGCTCCACTGGGGCAGAATAAGGAGATAACTCTTCTTTAGGTAAGGGAAGTGCTGCAAAGCCACACTACCGTGGGTGAAGGGTGAGCTCAAACAGCCCCGCCCCCCCCACACACACCGAAAGCTGACCTTGCGGGGATGCGGGTGGGCTCGTGGCTGCTCACCAAACACTTCTTTCATTGTTTGTGTGTTTTGCCTGGGCCACCACAAACTGTTGGAGGAAAAGATCAAAGTGATAGATCCAGAGCCAGCAGGATGGCTCGGTGGGTAACCGTCAACCTGAGTTCAGTCCCCGGGACCCTCATGATGGAAGGAGAGACCAGCTTCATGCGTGTCGTCCTCTCTCCTCCACATATGCATGCCCCACCACCCCTACAGCCACCGGGAACACACGAAAGAGGTGAAAATGTCGTTTTCGAAAGCGGCAGGTCTGAGAAAACCTTGCTCCTGAGCATCACAAGCCACCGCCTCGCACAGTGTTTGACCAAAGCATCAGAGGTCTCCATGGAAACGACTAGATCAATTGTCCGAAGAGCCCCCTCTGACATGTGACAAAGAGAGGAAGGGTCACATGGGCCTAGGGTCTAGGCAGAGGTAAGACTGGTCCCTGGATACTCATCCAGGAATATCCACCACGCAAGCTCCTCTTTCTTTTCACAGAGGCAGCTGAGCAGGCGATGTCTAACTCCACCTAACTCTCCTGCAAGACCTGGGACCCCAAGGCCTTATCAGCAGCCACCCTCAGACTCTGTGCTGATATACTGTGTACCCTAATAAACTTGCCTGAGGACCAGAGGACAGAGCCAGCCACTAGATTAGACATAGAGGTCAGGCAGTGGCGGCGCACACCTTTAATCCCAGCACTCGAGATCTCATGCCTTTGCTTGGGAAGCATCATGCCTTTAATCCCAGGAAGTAAGATGGCAGGGCAAAGTAAGGTATACAAGGCATGAGGAAACAGGAACTCACTCTCTTTAGACTGAGGATTTCGTAAGAACTAGTGGCTGCTGTCCTGCTTCTTTGATCTTTCAGCTTCCACCCTGATATCTGGCTCTGTTTTTTTTTTTTTGTTTTGTTTTGTTTTGTTTTGTTTTTATTAAAAGACCATCTAAGATTTGAACAACAAGACTTCACACTGCCTTCCCTTTGATGGTGCCCAGATGGCACACTGTCTGGCTTCCCACAGAGCCTGTTTTTTGCCTTCAGGCACACCCATGCTCCTCTTTGAACACACAGTTTATTGAGCTGCGCAGGAAACTTTTACCTCTGGTTTCAATGTCTTCTGGTTTCTCGTCTATTTTTAATACCTCGTGTCCACAGAGCACTTTCCTCTGATGCGGTCAGGCACTCCGCATCATCTAACAAATCCTCCCAGAGCGGTGAGTGACGGGCACTGAACAGCAGAGGCCATGGAGGAAAACCAACCCTGGGGAAGAGCTTGCTTGTTGGCTTGTGTAGGTTTCATGGATCTAGAAAGTTCCATAGTTTTGCTTAATATTTTGTTTCCTAAGTGTTAAACCAGACACCCCAAACTTCAAACGGAACACAGGGAGGCTCCCTCAGTCCAGGGCAATTCTATCTTTCAAGAAAATGGACTTGAAAACTTGTCTAGCATCTTAGTGTCAAGAAAAAAAACCTATATCCTTACCTCTCTCCAGAGAGTTGAATCAGATGTAACTCAGTCTGTGGGAATGGAACGAGGTATATCAAGGGTCCCACCAGGCCACTCAGGCCAGGAGGGCCATTTGGTGTGGAGCTGGCACTGTGCAGACCTGGAAGAGCCAGGACCTTCTGGTGACTCTGCCTCCACTCCTCACACAGGGCACTGTGTTCTCCTGAGGATCGTCGTGTCCAGGCTTACAAACACAGGGGCAAAGAGTTGAGATTCTGTTGGTTCCTAGGCCCCTTCAGCTTCTCTGGGACTCTGAGGATCAACTGTTTTGATTTTCTGGAAGTCCTACTGATATGACACTCAGAGTTTTCCAAACAGATGACCAAGCACACGATGCTGACCCTGCAGGGTGTCACTGGGCTGCATGACACACTCCTGAAGGTCTACATCAAAGATGTGCCACACATTGTAGAGTTCAGATAGTCTCAATACTGTCCCCATCACATCTCCTCATATCTTCCAGAGGAAGGAAACGTCCAGAACTTCCCCCAGTAAGGGAAATTCTTTATGTTTAGCCCTTGTATATCATTTATGTATCCATCTCTTTAGTCAATCCCAGTGTTATAGACTTAATCTATTCTCTGTCTATCGCCATCCACCAGTTGAACTTCAGATGCACCAACTGGACGAACCATAATCTCTGGCAGACAGGGCCCTTCTGATGTTTGCTCATAGACTTGCCTCTTCCTACCCCAGGGGACAACCATCCCAATGCCCCATGGATAGCTCTTGGAGGTACGGATAAATTCCCTTGGCGAAGCACACACCATCTCACTGTGGGCCTGTGCTGTGGAAAGCCTAAGCGGCCTGTGGAATTACTACGGAGGTTGGTGGCATTCATGCAGGACTTCAGACTGTTTGCTCGCGGTACTTCCTGGAGAAGGTTTTTGTTTGTCAGACTTTCACATTACTCATCTACCCCTCTGACTGTGCATCTGGGCATTTATTTATTCTGCATTTGGCTTCCTCAGCTATTGATCTTCGGGTGTCTGGATCAACCACGAGCTTTGGTGGACGGTGTCCTCTTAGCACTGCCTGGCTCCTTAAAGGGCAGGTAGTTCAGTGGCTCGCATGTTGTGTCTTTACAGCATCCTTCCCCTGCCATAGTTAGGCTGGAGGGCTGTGCCGAGAGAGAGGGAGGGAGAGAGAGAGAGAGGGGGGAGGAGGGAGAGGGAGAGGGAGAGGGGGAGGGAGAGGGAGAGGGAGAGGGAGAGAGGGTGTCAGTTCTTCATTTCTTTACTCTGTAGCTATTCACCAAGAAGCTTTCAAGGTGAGCCTCCCAGGGACCCCAGGCCTCAGAAAAGGCTTGAAGAATGTGTAAAGCTGTGCTCCAGACCTTCATCTTTCAGTCGGGAGTAGAACCATCAGCTCTAAGACATCCACTCATCACCCA